>NC_046159.1:140659713-140827213 GCF_011064425.1 Rattus rattus | reverse complement strand
ACCATGGATAGTAAAAAGTCTAGGGACTGCTACCATTTTACCCTTCACAAAATGACTACTTTCTTGTTTCTCTTGTACTGTTTCCCATGGATTTGACCAGCTCTGTCTTAGTCTTCCATTCAGGAAATCTGTGAACCAGGGAATGATATAAAACAAAACCCCAAACCTCAGGCTTCAGTGGGCGTCTGTCTGTCTTGGTGTGGAGCGTGAACAGAGGGTTCTGTGTGCGTGTTAGGCCAATGAGCTACTCTGAGCTACATCCCTGATCTTGTGTTAGTGGTTTTATTAAGCATAACTTACTCAGTTTTATTTGATGGAATTTAATCTGGCATTAGCTTAGGAAGATGTTGGCTTAGTTATATTCTTAGATATGGGAAACCCATGCATGAAGTGTGTGAATATTGTCACTATAAAATATGTCCTCATTTTTGCAGTTAGAGCTGCTTTTCAGGTGCAGTGCCTGATGTGGTTATTGTATTTGCAGATTTAAGGTCACCGCGGCTCTCCTAGCTGTGTGACTAGCCAGCATGTTCCAGTAGCTCCAGAAGAGGTCCTGGAGTAGTTCTCACTGGTTGCTATTGGCTTGTGTGAAACGTAGTCCTTGGGGGTTAAGTGTGCTCTCATTAGCCTGGCTTAGGCTGCTGTCTACCCTCGGAACATTGTGGGCAGATGGGTCTCCTTCAGTGCAATACGAGGGCTATTGTGGTTGCCTAAAGAATAGTGACATAGCTATTCCAAAAGTAGGTGGGCACAAAAGTAGCACAGCCCATCCTTCTCACAGCACTTGGCATTACGAGTTATTTCTACAGAATCTAGGCATCCGTGTAGATCTGTGCACACTAGCCCTGCTTTCTAGTTCTTGGTGAACCTCTCTTAGCCAGATGTTCACGTTCTTCTTAATTGCTGCAGTCTGCTGTCCTCACCTGATTTCTACACTCTTTATATTTCTATAATATTCTATAATATTCTCACAAGACACAGGATATACCTGCTCCAACTCCCAGTAATGTCTTCGGATTGTAGTTCCAGTCAAACTCCAAGAGCCCTACCGTGTGCTTTCATTTTTGAATACTTGCTCATTTTTTCCTTGTCTTGAAAATCAGCAGTTCCTGTATTGTAAGACAGAGTTGTATCATTAGGGAGTCAGATACTGGAAGGCGGACATACCTTATCAGTTCAAAGTAAAGAAAGTGAGACATTGTGGGTCAGATTTTGATTTGACACAAGCTACTCAACCTCGTGTGTTCTCATTTTAGCATGCTCCTTATGATGCAATGGTTATGGTGAACATTGCTCACTATGTTGATGAGAGGCTCCTAGAGACGGAAGGGAGATGGAAGGTACGTCAGGACAAGCCCGTCGTCCTTCTCTACTGGTTTTTTTCCCCACAGAAATATTTAAAGTCTTCTATTTTCAGGGTTCAGAAAAAGTCCGGGATATACCGTTGCCGGAGGAGCTGGCTTTCACTGTGGATGAGAAGATACTGAATGATGTCTACCAAGCCAAAGCCCAACACCTCAAAGCGGTAGGTTTTAGTGTTTCTTTTAAGTTAGTAATGTGTTCTTTCTATTAGCTGACATATATGAAAATGTGGTTATTACTCAAAACATGGCTTCATAACATATCTTAAAATTATAACCTTAATACCTCTAATTCTTTATGCCTGGTGATTAATGCAAGTAATCCTTTGGTCCCCTTTGAACTTGGAGTGTCACGTTTCTGTGATTTTTCACTGCTTCTGCTTGGTTCCCGTTAGGCATCTGATTTACAGATAGCAGCATCTACCTTCACATCTTTTGGCAAAAAGCTCACTAAGAAGGAGGCCCTTCACCCTGACACCTTTATCCAGCTCGCACTGCAGCTCGCCTACTACAGACTTCATGGACGGTAAGCCGTTGTCCTGGTTCATATCGTGACTTTACACGGCCATTGCTTCCTCACTTCACAGTGCATTTTCTCACCTGTTCTTCCCTTGGGGTCCCATCAGATTGGTAGAGCCCAGTCTGTGACAGTTGTGTGTGTTTTTCTGTTGATTCTTCGTCGGGATCATTTGAAGGACCTAGGCTCTGAGAATGCCCTACCATGTGAAACCCCTGTGCACGCCTGTTCTGTCCCATACCATTCGCTCTCTTCAAGGTGCCCTTTGACCCACACATTCTGCTACATTCTGATGAAATCCAATGTATTTCCTTTTTTATCAACGAAATCAAGCAAATCCCAAGCACCGAGGATTTTCCCATTTTCTTTCAAAATTGTTGAGTTCTTTCTGTAGATCTATAATCCATTTAAGTTCATCTTTTTATATGGGGGAAGAAAAGACTCGATGTTGGGATTCGATGTGTGTGTCCATGCAGTTTTTTGTGGGTATTTAAGGGAAGAAGTTTATTATGGAAACTGGGTTACATAACTGTAGAGGCCCCATGATATGCCAACCAAAGAAACGGCAAGTTGCTGCTACGATTCCATGTGAGCACCATTCTTGACAGGAGAATCAAGTGACATAAGTTCCAGTCCAGTTCCAAAGGCCCAGTGACCAGGAGCTCCTATGTCCAAGGCAGGAAACAATACACACTCCAGCTCAGATGGTAACTTTTCCTGTCCTCAAACTCATTTTTTTCTGTAGATTAATTTTTTTCACTAGATTAGGTGATGCCCACTCACATGGTAAGGACAAGATTTTTCTCATCCATATAGTCCACTGGTACAAATGCTGAAGTCATCTACAAACACCCATACTTTCTGGGCATGTGTCTTCCAAGGAAGTTAATACATGAAATTAATTTATGCCTTTTCCAGTGGCTATCCAGCTCTCCTTCCACTGTGGAGAACACTGCTTTGTCCAGGTGAATGGTCTTCGTTCCACCTCTGAAAGTCTGTTGACGGGAGGTGGGACACCTTGTTCTCAGCTCTCTTCAGTTGTCTTTCTCCTTCTTTTCTAAAAATTAGTTTCGTTGTTCTAAACTGAAAGGTGACTTGTTCAACATTTCCTTCTTTACAGATTGTTCTGTCGATTTTGGAATTCTTGAAATTGTATATAAATTTTAGAATGAATTATTCTAACTTTACAAAAAGCAGTGTTAAGATTTGCATGTGAGTCTTTAAGCCACTTTTAGTTGAACTGCTGCCTGAATGTAGATTTAAGCCTTCCTTTTTTCCCACCAGTAGTTAAGTTTCAGTATCCACTCCTGTACGTTTCCTTAAATTTAATCTTCTTTTCAACGCTTTTGTAAATGGAGTGGTTTTCTAAATTTCTGTTCATTACATCAAATCATCTGATTTTACCTCTTGATTTTATATCCTGAAATGTCATGGTCTTAGTTCCCACCAGTTAAAACAAAACGTTTTGGGTTTTCTAAATTCAAAGTCAGCTGCTCTGTGAGGAGTGTTGGTTTTCCTCACTTCAGCTTGGTTCTCGCCTATATTTTTCTCGTGGTGCTGTTGTGTGGCTGGGGATGGAGAAGTAGACATTCGCTCCCATGTGAGCTGGGCTCTCACAGAACCCTTATGCTGTTGAGAGCCTGGCCTGCTGTTCCTGTGCTATTGAGTTTTGATTGAATGAGCATACATGTGTCAAGTGTTTTCTGTCTGGACTGAGATGCATGGATGGGCTGACTAGTCATGGCCACTGCTACCCCGGCTCCTCGTAACTGTGAATGCTAGTATTGTTTTACCTGTCACTGAGACTACTGAAAGCCCAGTTCAGTTTCTCTGCCTTACCAGTAATTTCCTGTTCGTCCTGCATTCTTTCTGTTCACGAGTCTTAAGAAGTAACAGATCCTTTGGGCAGAGGAAAGTGGCATTTAACAGCTTATCAAACTTCAACTGTTTTCATCTTCCATCCACGAATTGGCCTGAAAACGCTGGCTCTCTTGACAGTTCTGCAAAGCCTTAAGCAACCTTTAAGAAAAAACAGCCTTCCTTACCTGTGGCATATGTAAGGCTGGCCTGCTGCAAACTGTGTGTTACAGCATCATGGGAAACATGGGTAGCAGGCTGTGTAGGCCCACGTGTTGCACTTGATTGATCTGCCTTTAAATGTTTAAGCCTAAGCATCCCGTTCCCTGTCTTCCTCCTGTTGCATTTCCTATTAATTTCTGTGTAGTTTTGTGTAGCTTCCTGAATCCCCAGTGTCTTCTAGTGTGAGGCCCTTTCTCTTCAGTTTTTAACTCCACAGAACCAGTCGCACCACGCTAGTTGGCTTTTTTCAAAGCAAGGAAGTAAAAAGGACAACTCTATTTGTAACCGTATGGCCCTTTACTTTTGCTGTATTCTCTGCATTAAATGCAAGTCACTAATTCCACTCCACATTCACAGTGTGCCAAAGCACAAATAGCACGCAGCGTAGGACCTTGGGGGCCTTCTTGGAGAATGCCTGTCACAGCCCACAGTGCTTACATCCTAAAGCCGCTGAGCCTAGACAGTAACCTCTGCCAGCCGGGTGGCGACTGCACACGCCTTTAGTCCCAGCACTCAGGGGGCAGAGGCAGGCAGGCTTCTGTGCCTTCCAGGCCAGCCTGGTGTACAGATACAGAGCAAGTTCCAAGGCAGCCAGGGATGTTATACAGAGAAACTATGTCTCAGAAACACAAAAGAAAGGAAGCAAAAGAAAAAAATAGGCAAAGTTATCAGACTGTTTTCTTATTCTCTGGTTTTGAAAACAGCCTTTATAGAAAGTAACACTTTTAGGCTGACTTGTAGTCTCGGTCTGTGATCAGAAAATTGTTTTAGCATGTGGCTATCTTTGTAATAACATTAGAAAATTATCTTCTGATACCCTTAAAACTATTTTAGCCCCGGTTGCTGCTATGAAACAGCTATGACAAGATACTTTTACCATGGCCGAACAGAGACTGTGCGATCTTGTACAGTGGAGGCCGTCAGGTGGTGCCAGTCCATGCAGGATCCTTCTGCCAGTGTGAGTATTGGACAGAAAAGACTGACAGAACTGGCCTCTCGATGGCGTTTTTGCTTCTATTCCCCTGATTATTTTAAGACATTTTCCTAAGGTTTGCCAAGTATTAATTTGCCACTGATATATGTGCCCAGGAGGATGAGGCATCAGATCTGAAAAGCCCATTGGTGTCATTTTCTAAGGCAGACGTCTTCAGTACTGAGGTTTTCAGCAATGTTCATCTACCTTTAGACCAGCATCAGTACAAAGTAGAACTTTGCAAAGACCTTTAGAAGGATGCTTTTCATCATGCAGCGAGTGTCTAGTTCTTTTTTGAAGTCACTAGGACTAGAACCTGATGTATGGGTTGAGTTTTGAATACTTTTAAGTATTTAGACAACAGTGTGTTTCTTCCCTGTCATTTTGAAATCTTGCCTGTTTTAGTTGGAAAGACATGATTAGGTTAGTTTATAGAGGGATTAATTTTGTAGTTAGTTATATTTTAATTTTTAAGTTCCACTTTTTTTTATTAATATTACAAGTGTCTCAAAGCAGTTGTCAACACTGCTCTTTCCAATTTTAGGGAAGAAGACAATAAAAAAAAAATCAAGGCTTACGGGGAAGGCAGGGCGGTGTGACTAAGGAGAGAGGGAAGCAAGTCTCAGAGTTCTACTGAGGGGTCTTTCCTCCTCCTCCCTTACCCCGCCCCAGCCACTGGATGAGTCTTCTCTTGCTGCTTTGGGTTTCGTAGAGTTTGGTGTTGTTCATGTATAGATCTGTTTTGAAAATTAACTGTTTTCATTTGTGACACAGCTCCTTGAACGTCAGCAAAAGATGTTAGACGCTTTTGCAAAGCATAACAAGATGATGAGAGATTGTTCCCATGGAAAAGGTACTTAAGCTTGAATCGTTCTTGTTTAAAAAATCTTTTATTGGAAACTTTTTTCTGATGTCAGGCTTGGAATTTCCTTGCAGGATTTGACCGTCACCTTTTAGGCCTTTTGCTCATAGCAAAAGAGGAAGGCCTCCCTGTTCCAGAACTGTTTGAGGATCCACTTTTCTCCAGAAGGTAATTTGGGGTAATGGTGCATCACATGGTTCTCTCTGGGTATTAGAAGGAGCACAGCATCTGCAGCCTAATGGACATCTTTTCTTTGTGCTGCACAGTGGAGGAGGTGGGAATTTTGTGCTGTCAACAAGTCTGGTTGGTTACTTACGAATTCAGGGAGTCGTGGTCCCCATGGTACATAATGGATACGGCTTTTTCTACCACATCAGAGATGACAGGTAAGCCTACTCTACTGCCCTTAATCTTCAGATACAGTAAGAAGCGTAACTCGTTTCTGATTTTAGTATTTTTCTATTCTGTGATCTTATTCACGTTACCTGCCATTTGCTACAGGACCAGACACTTTGCCACCTGGGTACTTAACATGTATTATATTTCTCTCCTCTGCTTTTGAGATCCTTGTAAAATCACCATCTGGGGGCTTTTATGCTGATCGACATTTCAGGATATTTCAGTAACATCCTGTGTTACAGTGACATCATCTGTGAAACCTGTACATTTAAAAAAACATATTTCACCGTACAGGGTATTTTTGGCAAGTTAAAGTGTATATAGCCCTCTATATTTGTGGGTCTACCTGTAGTCTAAAGTCAAGCTTGGGGCATTTCATGTGGGACGCAGAAAACTGAGTAATAATATGAATAGTCCATTAGTATTTTAGTTTCTAGAGTATTGTTTTCATACATTTCCTTCTGGCAGATCTTATTTTCTGCTTCCCTGCCGGATGACTTGTGTGCAGTTAGTTACATAAGTGTCACTTATCACTGTAGGCTTCTGAGGTTGTATAGCACAATAGGATTCCATTTGTGTATACTGAGGGACAAATTAAAACTTAAATAACAAGTTTTACATCGATCTTGATATTTTTCCATAAAAGAGTTCAAGCTTACTCAGGATGCCCAAAGTAATAATTGAGCATCAGTTTTAACATATTCCCTGATACATAATAGGCTCTGTGTTATACTCAGTGGCATGCGTTTGGGCCACAGATAGCTCACTTTCTTAAATGACTTTCAATGATCCTGGGATGAAGATCCATTCACTCATTTAGGAATTATTTAGAGGACCGTAACAGTATGCCCTGTGTTTTGGTGCTAAGGACAGAAGACAAAGGAGATCCTCTTCTTAAAGGCTTTATCCTCAACTTGGAGGTAGGAGTCAGTAATGAAGTCCATGAAGGACATCACCTGTTACCACATCAGATACAGCTTTCTAGAGTCTGCTGCTGGTACATGAGCCAAGCCACCATCCCTTTTCACTTACATGCTATACCCTATGAACCATGAGCTGTCCTTTCTGTGGAAGCCGTGCTCGGTGCCCGGCCAGGTGGCTCAGTGGTTAAAGGTACTTCCTTCTAAGCCTGATGACTCTGCAACCTACATGGTGGAAAAACTCAGGTCATGTCATTCTTTAAAACCATTCAGTAAAATGTCAAGTCTTGCCAGAGACCGTATGATTGCACTCTTGATGTCATGTCTTGACTCTGTCTTCTGTGATGTACACCATATTTCATTTACTCCAGCCACACTAAGCGTATTCCCTGAATTTTCAATAAGCTCCCACCTCAAGGTGGGTGCACTTGTTTAATTTGCCAAGTTTTCTTCTTTGAGCTATATGGAGGGATACCCCAACACTGATGCACATAAATATTTACTAAATGGCCCTTCCTGCAAGCCTAATTGACACTGCTATCTCTCAGATGAAACACTTGGGGATTGTGTCAATTTTTCTTTTCATTGTCAAACTTGAAGATTGTATGATTTAAAATGGTTTGACATAGCACTTTTCTTTAAGTGTGCTACAT
Organism: Rattus rattus; assembly: GCF_011064425.1. Taxonomy (NCBI): domain Eukaryota; kingdom Metazoa; phylum Chordata; class Mammalia; order Rodentia; family Muridae; genus Rattus; species Rattus rattus. The sequence goes on along the minus strand of NC_046159.1, from coordinate 140,819,449 downwards.
TCTTTTGTGAAAAAGATATGAAATATGAAAAACAGAAAGCTACTTAACATTTCTATTGCATTGTACAGGACAATCATTGGATGATGCTTCCATTTTGTAATAATGTGCGCATCATTTTCAGTACTCTAAACCATAATTACGCTGCACCCTTTTATCTCATTTTCAGTGACTTCAAATGTTCTCACTGCCATGAACTCTGCTTTAGATATCATAAGTTTAAATAGCTCAGGCTTTCATATGAAGGGCTTATCCATGTAGTAAAGAGTCATTTATAGTCTCCTATGAGATAAATCTACATTGTTTAATTACTTTGCTATCATGTTTTCCTACCATTGCAAATTAGTATATATGCTAGAGGCATAATATGCCCTTTGTTATTTCATCATGTGATTTCCAACTGTACATTTTTATGAAGTATTGTACTAGTTTGGAGACAAAAGTAGTATAACTTCAATGCATTTTTCACTGTTCAATGTCATCCAAGTTTCTTTATGAATCGTCCAAGTACAAAAGGCTGTTTATGTCATTCAGAAACATAACTGAGCTATTTGAAAAACTAAATTCTTAAATACAAATAATTTTAAAAACAGTTTTGATATTATTAAATATTTGAGAATTTTGTTCACAGTACAGTTGGAATATAACTCATATTGCTCTTGAATTATTAGATAAAAATAAGGTACGACTTCAGGATTCCTATATATGTTTCAGTATATGCTATAAGCACCCAAAGCCAGCTTCCTCTGTCTAAGAGTGTAACTGAACTATAGCTTAACTTCTTAGCATGAAAGGCCCAGGTTCATTCTCTAACATTGCTCCCCTAAAAGCTTCATCACTAAATATTAGGACAGGGGGGCAAGAGCGTGCTTCTATTCCATTTTGCTTGAGCTAAAGCCCACGTCAAAGATGTGCTTTACCATTGTTTCCAATGATGTGAAGGTCGCATGGCTGGCCAGAATCTTTACTCTGTATATTTGTCTTTGATATTTATCCATAAGCTTCTTTAAGACTTTGCAAGGCTAGTCCACAAAAGGTAGGAACCACATATTCTGTTGGGAGTCTAGCAAAAGCGAGGTTTTTCTCCTATTTACTTGAGCTCCCTGGGGTTCCTTTGCTTACTTTCCAGATCTGGAATTGTACCATTAGGAGATGGTAGAAGGCAAGCCTTGTCTTAGGAGACCATTTTAGCTCATGTAGAAATAGCTTTTCTTAGTATCTTATCTGTCATTTAAAAAATGCTTGTCGAGTGATAAACAGGTCAGATTTCCTTACAGAGAATGGCATGAGATCATACTGTAGCCCATTCTAGTATCAACTTTTAGGAAGAAGTTTCTTGTGGGGTTTTGTTTGTTTCTTTGGTTAGTTTGGTGGTTGATTGGAATGTGGTTGAGGGTTGGTTGGTTGGCGGTTAGTTGGTTGATTGATTGGTTGGCTGGTTGATTGATTGGTTTGTGCTTGATTAGTGGTTGGTTGATTGTTTGGCTGTTTGGTTATTTGTGTTTAGACATAAGCTTCTGCAACTTTGTCCAAAAAGTGCTTGTGGACTATTGTCCTTGGGCATTGTCTAATCCATTGAGGTAGGGATTCCACAGCATGGTATAAATGTGTTAACTGTGGTTCTGTCTTCCTCTGTCAAGTTACATATACATAACATCACCAAGAACTCACATTTTATGTCTGAACACCCAGCATCACAACTTGGAACCTATGACTTAATGGTTCATGTGCTGTGTATTTCACAGGTTTGTGGTGACATGTTCATCCTGGAGGTCATGTCTGGAGACTGATGCAGAAAAGTTAGTGGAGATGATTTTTCATGCTTTCCACGATATGATACAGCTGATGAACACGGCTCATCTTTAGAGACTCAGAGACATAGGTCACAGAAACTGGGTACGGAGAGTGGGATGGTGATACGACATGGAAGGAATGTTGACCTAAAGGAAACCTGTTAATGCAGGGATTAGAGAGGGATGCACTCTAGATTTATCCTACCTTAAAGCCTTCTGTGTTGCAAGAGCAATGCAAACTCAGACATAGTGAATAGAACTATGCAATGTTTTAAGCCTCAACAATGCACATCTGTATATTTTAACAATACAAATCCTACTCTAATGTTAAAATATTTTTGTTGGCACATGTATAGGTTGCAAGTCCTCTGTGAACATAATTATAGAGTATTTCTCAAGCACTTTAATACTTTCTAATGGCCAGAGGGTATAAAGCCCATGGTTAGATGCTAATTTCCCTGACATCAGTGCCTTCTACATCCAGCACAGGAGTACAAGCCTATGAGATTTCATGGGAAAACCACTATTGTTCAATATTGATCTAAAATAGCTCCTTTGAACAGACAAAAGTATCAAGTTGTATTAGAAAAGAATATTAGCAAAACTCATTATGATATGTTATAATTAATTTTGTGAATATAAAATTAAAACACTTCCATTTAAATCTACTTGGTAGAGCTAGTGGCTTTTAAAGGGTTAAATGTCGAGTATGATTCTCAGAACTTTATAATTATTTCACACCGTTATTCAAAATGTTAGCATATAGACATTCTCCCATTGTAATTCAGTGTGGTTTATATTCTCAAAGAATAAAGCATCCAGAATCCTTGTAATTTCTCATTTATTTTCAATAAAAATGATTCCTGATTGCTTTCTTCATATTTTCTTATATCAGCTAAATATTGTGTAATAATCCACTTAAAACTTAGTGTCTGGACTGAAGAGATGGCTCAGAGATTAAGAGCACTGGCTCTTATTTCATAGGTTCCAGGTTCAATTTTGTGGGGAGGGTAAGCCTGGAACCCTTGAAAAAGGTAAGTGTGTATAGTGCGTCTTTTGAAGTGATATAACAAAGACATGTGCTCTACTATGTTCATAGCAGCCTTATTTATAATAGCCAGAAGCTGGAAAGATCCCAGATGCCCTTCAACAGAGGAATGGATACAGAAAATGTGATACATCTACACAAGGGAATATTACTCAGCTATCAACAACAATGACTTTATGAAATTCATAGGCAAATGGATGGATCTGGAAAATATCCTGAGTGAGGTAACCCAATCACAGAAAAACACACATGGTATGCACTCATTGATAAGTGGCTATTAGCCCAAATACTTGAATTACCCTAGATGCACAGAACACATGAAACTCAAGAAGGATGACCAAAATGCGAATGCTTCACTCCTTCTTTAAAAGGGGAACAAGAATACCCTTGGCAGGGAATAGGGAAGCAAAGTTTAGAACAGAGGCAGAAGGAACACCCATTCAGAGCCTGCTCCACATGTGGCCCATACATATACAGCCACCAAACTAGATAAGATGGATGAAGCAAAGAAGTGCAGGCCGACAGGAACCGGATGTAGATCTCTCCTGAGAGACACACCCAGAATACAGCAAATACATAGACAAATGCCAGCAGCAAACCACTGAACTGAGAACGGAACCCCCGTTGAAGGAATCAGAGAAAGGACTGGAAGAGCTTGAAGGGGCTCGAGACCCCATATGAACAACAATGCCAAGCAACCAGAGCTTCCAGGGACTAAGCCACTACCCAAAGACTATACATGGACTGACCCTGGGCTCCAACCTCATAGGTAGCAAGGAATAGCCTAGTAAGAGCACCAGTGGAAGGGAAAGCCCTTGGTCCTGCCAAGACTGAATCCCCAGTGAACAAGATTGTTGTGGGGAGGGTGGTAATGGGGGGAGAATGGGGAGGGGAAGCCCATATAGAAGGGGAGGGGGAGGGATTAGGGGGATGTTGGCCCAGAAACTGGGAAGAGGAATAACAATCGAAATGTAAATAAGAAATACTCAAGTTAATAAAGATAAAAAAAGAATAAAAAAGAAAGAGAAAGTAAATGGGAAAACCTGGAAGGGGTCTTGTAGTGTGCACCCAGGGTGCTACAGATAGAAGCCATCTTTGGAAATGAAGTATTTTAGACTGGTCTAAAGGTCACAACCTCCTGCATATTCCTCTCTGAAATTACAGATATTATTGGCTTGTGTTAGCTACCTGTGACTCCAACTTGGCACAGCAGAATGTGTAAATTGAGAGATGGGGCATGTGTCATCTGAGAGCAAGGATGTGATCAGAGCTGACCCTGTGCCACAGCTCTACATACCCAAATTTTGCCCAAAGAAAGCTGGTCTCTCAGGAATGCTGACACTGCTTATAGGAGGGACAAGCCACAGTCAGAGACAGAAAGACCAGTTAACACCAGAGATAACCAGATGGCAAGAGGCAAGTGCAAGAACATAAACAACAAAAACCAAGGCTACTTGACATCATCAGAACCCAGTTCTCCCACCACAGCAAGCCCTGGATACCCCAACACACTGGAAAAGCAAAATTCTGATTTAAAATCACATCTCATGATGATGATAGAGAACTTTAGAAAGGACATAAATAACTCCCTTAAAGAAATCCAGGTGAAGTTTAAAATTCTCAGGTTAAGTGTGAGAAATAGTATGAGATTTTTCTTTCAGGAAAAAAAAAAAAACAACAAAAAACCAACATGGTCTAGCTGCCAACCGTGAGTTAAAACTCAAGGCTCATTATGAAGCCTAAAAGTATTCACAAATGAGTTTGAAGCTGGTGTCTTTAGAAGGGAGGTAGAAAAAAAAAAAGAATTGTGGTTAAAAAAAAAAAAAAAAAAAAAAAAAAAAAAACAACCAAAAAACGGGTCAGTGCTCTTTGTGCCTTTTCTATAATTGTACTTGTTTTTTTTTTTTTTAATTACTTCCTTTCACTGCCAACCTCAAATTACTGTACAGTACATGTCTTTCTGCTTGTGATCAGCTTGGAACAGCGAGAGCCACACAGCTACAAGCCACATATATATTTGTAAGCTGACCTGACCTGATTTTGGTTTTACATGTGTGGGTTATGTTGCAGCTGTTGCAATCCTCGACCCCCCTACCCCTACCCCAGCCATACCCATTATTTTACACAATTTGACCTGTCTGAGGACACTGAGTGATTTACATAAACAATTGTATTCATAACAGGGATTAGAACATAAAGATAGTTCTTTCAGAACATTCTATTTCAGTCATGGATTTGGATACATTCACTCCATTGCTTATGGTTCAGATGAATAATCGTTTGAACAGAGCAATGACCTTGGTGGATTTGTTTTAAACCCTCACATTGACTTTTTCCTAAATGTTTCACATGCCACATTATTAGCTGAATAAGTTGGAAAACTCTGGAAGATAGAGACTTACATTGAAATGGTTCTTATGGAGGGGATAGAAGTAGTGTCAAAACCTACCAGTGTGACTGTGAATTCTAGGTGAAGGCAAAGCGTACTTCCACGGACACAAAACATTTCTGACCACCTTCTTTGATTGTGACTCTTAATTTTGAATGTAAGGTGATAGGTAGGCGCAGCTTTCTTGGATAATCTGAATTCCCAAGTGCCAGGAGTAGGATTTTATGATAAAAATTAACAGCTAATCTTATTCTGTCTCCTGAAGATATAATTGCTATCCTTGTTGCCCATTCAAAATCAGCTGTACTGTGTGAATGAAATAAAGATATTAAGATGAACCCCTTTCTGGCTGCACGGTCGCTTACGGCAGTTCCACACAGTAGTTGGCACCCAATTGGGGTCCCTGAGACTTGCATGTAAAACTAGTCTAGATGTCTTCTTTTTTTTTTTTGGTAAGTTTTAGTTTTGTTAATTGTGCATGCAAAGCATCATGGAGTCAATGGATCTGTTGAAGAACTCAGCTGCTGGAAACCATGCAAAATGTTTTTGAGTTGCCCTTAAAAATAAGGAAAATGTTTTCTGAATGGTTTCTATTCTTCCTGCTGTAAATTAAAAATGAAGAAAATTTCCCCATAAGAAAAAGAAAGAAATACAGGCAAACACAGGTAAACAGGTAGAAGCCCTTAAAGGGGAAACACAAAAATTCCTTAAAGAATTACAGGAAAACACAGCCAAACAAGTGAAGGAATAGAACAAAACCATCCAGGATCTAAAAATGGAAATATAAACAACAAAGAAATCACAAATGGAGACAACCCTGGATATAGAAAACCTAAGAAAGAGATCAGGAGTCTTAGAAGCAAGCATCACCAATAGAATACAAAAGATAGATGAGAGAATCTCAGGTGCAGAAGACATCATAGAAAACATTGACATAACAGTCAAAGGAAATGCAAAATGCAAAAACCTCCTAACCCAAAACATCCAGGAAATCCAGGACAAAACAAGAAGACCAAACCTAAGGATAATAGGTGTAGAAGAGAGTGAAGACTTCTAACTTAAAGGGCCAGTAAATATCTTCAACAAAATTATAGAAGAAACCTTCCCTTACCTAAAGAAAGAGCTGCCCATTAATATTCAATAAGCCCACAGAACTCCAAATAGATTGGACCAGAAAAGAAGTTCCTCCTATCACATAATAATCTAAAGGCCAAATGCACAAAATAAAGAATATTAAAAGCAGTAAGGGAAAAAGGTCAAGTAACATATAAAGGCAGACCGATTAGAATTACATGAGACTTCTCAACAGAAATTATGAAAACTAGAAAATCCTGGGTAGATGTCATACAAACCCTAAGAAAACACAAATGCCAGCCCAGGCTACTATACACAGCAAAACTCTCAATTACAATAGATATTCCATGATATTGGAGAAACCAAGATATTCCATGACAAAACCAATTTTACACAATATCTTTCCACAAATCCAGCCCTATAAAGGATAATAGATGGAAAGCTCCAACACAAGGAGGGAAACTACTCCCTAGAAAAGGCAAGAAAGTAATCTTTCAACAAACCCAAAAGGAGATAGACTCTAAAAATTCCACCTCTAATAACAAAAATATAGGAAACAACAATCTCTTTTTCTTAATATCTCTTAACATCAATGGACTCAATTCCCAAATGAAAAGATAAAGACTAACAGACTGGGTATATAAATAGGATCCAGTATTTTGTTTTATACAGGAAATGCACCTAAGTGACAAAGACAGAGTCAGACACCCTCAGAGTAAAAGACTGGAAAAAAAATTTCCCAAGCAAATGGTCCAAAGAAACAAGCTGGAGTAGCCATTCTAATATCATATAAAATTGACTTTCAACCGAAAGTTATCAAAAAATATAAGGAAGAACACTTGATACTCATCAAAGGAAAAATCTACCAAGATGAACTCTCAATTCTGAGCATCTATGCTCCAATTGCAAGGGGGCATAAAAAGAAACTTTACTAAAGCTCAAAGTACATAATACCTTATACAATAATAGTGAGAGATTTCAACACCTCACTCTCATCAATGGAAACTCTCATCAATGGATTATGGAAACAGGAAATAAAGAAAGACACAGTGAAACTAATAAGTTATGAACCAAATGGAGTTAACATATCTATAGAACATTTTATCCTAAGACAAAAGAATATACCTTCTCAGCACTTCATGGTACCTTCTTCAAAATTGACGATATAAGCAGTCACAAAACAAGCCTCAACAAATTCAAGAAGACTGATATAGTCCCATGCGTCCTATCAGATCACCACGGACTAAGGCTGGTCTTCAATAACAACAAAAACAACAGAAAGCCCACATACACATGGAAGCTGAATAATGGTCTACTCAATGATAACTTGGTCAAGGAAGAAATAAAGAAATTAAAGACTTTTTAGAATTTAATGAAAATGAAGTCACAACATACCCAAACTTATGGGACATAATGAAAGCAGTGCTAAGAGGAAAACTCATAGCTCTGAGTGCCTCTAAAAAGAAACTGGAGAGAACATATACTAGTAACTTGACAGCACACTTGAAAGCTCTAGAACAAAAGAAGCAAATATACCCAAGAGGAGTAGATGGCACGAAATAATTAAATTGAGGGCTGAAATAAACCAAGTAGAAATGAAAAGAACTATACAAAGAATCAACAAAACCAGGAGATGGTTCTTTGAGGAAATCAACAAGATAGATAATCTTTAGCTAGACTAACCAGAGGGCATGGAGAGAGTATCCAAATTAAGAAAATCAGAAATGAAAAGGGAGACATAACAACAGAATTTGAGGAAATTAAAAAAATTTCAGATCCTACTACAAAAGCTTATACTCAACAAAACTGGAAAATCTGAATGAAATGGACAATTTTCTAGACAGGTACCAGGTACCAAAGTTAAATCAGGATCAGATAAACCATCTAAACAATCCCATAATCCCTAAAGAAATAGAAGCAGTTATTAATAGTCTCACAACAACAACAACCACCACCACCACAACAACAAAAGCCCAGGACCAGACGCAAAATTCTATGAAACCTTCAAAGAAGACCTAATACCAATACTGTCCAAACTATTCCACAAAATACAAACAGAAGGAACACTACCCCATTCATTCTGTGAAGCCATAGATATGCTGATACCAAAACCACACAAAGACCCAACAAAGAAAACTTTACACCAATTTCCCTTGTGAATATCAATGCCAAAATTCTCAATAAAATTCTCCCAAACTTAATCCAAGAACGCATCAAAATGATCATCCACTATGATCAAGTAGGCTTCATCCTAGGGATGCAGGGATGATTAATATATGGAAATCCATCAAGGTAATCCATTATATAAACAAACTCAAAGAAAAACAATTGATCATTTCATTAGGTACTGAAAAGCAATTGAAAAATTTAATACCCCTTCATGTTTAAAAGTCATGGAAAGATCAGGAATTCAAGGCCCATACCTAAACATAGTAAAAGCAATATATAACAAACCAGTAGCCAGCATCAACCTAATTGGAGAGAAACTTGAAGCAGTCCCACTAAAATCAGGGACTAGACAAGGCTGCCCACCCTCTCCCTACCTGTTCAATATAGTACTTGAAGTCTTAGCACAAGCAGTTAGATAACAAAAGAAGGTCAAAGGAATACAAACTGGAAAGGAAGAAGTCAAAATATCACTATTTGCAGATGATATGATAGTATACTTAAGTGACTGCAAAAATTTCGCCAGAGAGCTCCTACAGCCGATAAACAACTTCAGCAAATTGGCTGAATATAAAATTAACTCAAAACAGTAGCCTTCCTCTTCTCAAAGGATAAACAGGCTGAGAAACAAATTAGGAAAATGACACTGTTCATAATAGTCACAAATAATATAAAATACCTTGGTGTGACTCTAACCAAGCAAGTGAAAGATTTTTACAACAAGAACTTCAAGTCTCTGAAGAAAGAAATTGAAGAAGATCTCAGAAGATAGAAAGATTTCCCATGCTCATGGATTGGCAGGATCTATAGTAAAAGTGGCCATTTTGCCAAAAGCAATCTACAAATTCAATGCAATCCCCATCAAAATTCCAACTCAATTCTTCATAGAGTTAGAAAGAGCAATTCTTAAATTCATTTGGGATTACAAAAGACCCAGGATAGTGAAAAGTATTCTGAATAATAAAAGAACATCTAGGAGAATTACCATCCCTGACCTCAAGCTGTACTACAGAACAATAGTGATAAAAATTGCATGATATTGGTACAGAAATAGACAAGTAGATCAATGGAATAGAATTGAAGACTCAGAAATGAACTCACACACCTACGGTCACTTGATCTTTGAAAGAGAAGCTAAAACCAGTGAAAAAAAGACAGCATTTTCAACAATTGATGCTGGTTCAACTAGTGATCATCCAGAACAATGCAAATTGATCCATTCTTATCTTTCTGTACAAAGCTCAAGTCCAAGTGGATCAAGAACTTCCACATAAAACCAAATAGACTGAATCTAATAGAAGAGAAAGTGGGGCAAAGCCTTGAACACATGGGCACAGGGGAAAATTTCCTGAACCTAACACCAATGAGTTACGTTCTAAGATTAAGAATCAACAAATAAGACCATAAAATTGCAAAACTTCTATAAGGAAAAGGACACTGTCATTAGGACAAAATGGCAACTTACAGATTGGGAAAGGATCTTTACCAGTCCTGCATCTTTGTATATATTTAATATATACAAAGAATTCAAGAAGTTAGACTCCAGAGAACCAAATAATCTTAAAAATGGAGTGCACAGCTAAACAGAGAATTCTCAACTGAGGAAACTTGAATGGCCATGAAGCACCTAAAGAAATGTTCAATATCCTTAGTCATCAGGGAAATGGAAATCAAAAAGACCCTCAGATTCTATCTCACATCAATCAGATTCAAAGGCTAACATCCAAAACTCAGGTGACAGCAGATGCTGGAGAGGATGTGGAGAAAGAGGAACACTCCTCCATTGTTGGTGGCATTGCAAGCTGGCACAACCACTCTGGAAATCAGTCTGGAGGTTCCTCAGAAAACTGGACATTGCACTACCTGAGGACCCAGCTATACCTCTCTTGGGCATATATACAAAAGACGCTCCAACATACAATAAAGACACATGCTGCGCTATGTTCATAGCAGCCTTGTTTATAATAACTAGAAACTGGAAAGAACCCAGATCGTCTTCAACAGAGGAATGGATACAGAAAATGTGGTACATTTACACAATGGAATACTACTTGACTATTAAAAAACAATGACTTTGTGAAATTCGATGGCAAATGGGTTGATCTAGAAAATATCCTGAGTGAGATAACCAAGTCACATGTTATGTACTCACTGATACGTGAATATTAGGCAAAGAGCTTGGATTATCCACGATACAACTCAGACTACATGAAGCTCAAGAGAAAGTAAGACCAAAGAGTAGATGCATTAGTCCTACTTAGAAGGGGGGGCAAAATAATCAAGGGAAGTAGAGAGTGGGAGGGACTTGGGAGGAAGTAAGGAGGGAGAGGGAAAAAAAGACGGGCAGAATCAGATAAGGGAGGAGATGAAGGAGACGCACAGAGGGTCAGGGAATTGAACAGAAGTGTATAGCAATAGGAGACAGGGAACTGGGGGTAGCCACCAGAATGCCCCAGATGCCATGAAAGCAAGAGTCTCCCAGGACACCACAGGGATGACATTAGCTGAAATACCCCACAAAGGGGAGGGAGAGAACCTGTGGAGACCATATTCAGAGGTTAGGTATGACCTCGCCCCCTTACCCCCAGTTGAGGGATGGGACTGCCCATCCATCTTCAAAATATTAACCCAGAATTCTTCCTGCCTAAAGGAAATACAGGGACAAAGAGTGGAGCAGAGATTGAAGGCAAGGCCATCCAGAGCAACCCCACCTGGGGATCCATCCCATATGCAGACACCAAACGCAGACACTATTGCTGATGCCAAGAAGCTCTTGCTGGCAGGAGGCTCTGTCAGATCCTGACCAATACAGTTGTGGATGCTTGAAGCCAACCATTGGACTGATCACAGGGATCCTAATGGAGGAGTTAGGGGAATGACTGAAGGAACTGAAGTGGCCTTATCTGGCACCAATGGGATTGGAGGCCCTAGGTCCTCTTGAGCTCAATGCCACAGTATAAATGAGTGCTAGAGCGGTGAGGTGGGAGTGCATGGGTGGGTGGGAGAGCATCCCCATATAAACAGGGTAAGGGGGGATGGAATAAAAAGGTTGCAGAGGGGAAACAGCGAAAGGGAATGGCATTTGAAATATAAGTAAATAAAATATCCATTTAAAAAAAGAAAGCATAATCTAAACTGACCAATAACTACCATCATGAAAGCATGTGGCATATAAATTCTACTAGAAGAGTAGATGCACACAAGAGGAAATAAAAACATTTGTGGGTCTGGAGAGACAGCTCAGAGTTTTGGAGCCCTGGCCGCCTTTCAGATTCAGTTCCCAGCATCCACATAGCAGTCATCTGTAACTCCAGACCCAGGAGTCTAACAACCTTCCCTGGCCTCCAAGGCACCAGGTTCACATGTGCGCAGTCACACATGGAGGCAAAACATTCATAGACATCGGATAATAATTAAATCCAAAATAATTTAAAGAATGAAACATTTTTAATATAATAAGCATGACCAAGGTGTGTTCAGAATGAACAAGTAGAAGAAAATCAGTAAGTCCTACCTATCAGACAGGCAGTTGCTTCTAGTATCTCTGAATAAATTGACAAAGGAAAAGAATGAACTCAATGAAAAATTGCCTGGCTCCAGATGCACATAAACAGTCCAAAGAAGAGGCTTTGAACCTGTAGGTCATGGCCACTTTGGGGGTCACATATCAGATATCTACGTATCCGATATTTACATTATTGTTGGGAGTGATGTCTTTGAAACCTTCCATTATTGATGTTATTATTATGGTTAGCGTTAAGTATGACTGGGTTCATGGAAAATCCCCAGCCAGAAGACTAATACAAATCTGGTGGCCAGGATGAATAATGATATGATAAAGTTCTGACCTTGCTGAGAAATACATCTAACGTCGATACCCAATGTAATGACCTGTAACCTTTCTTTTTTTTTTATTTTATTTTTTTTTATTTATTTATTTTTTTTTATTAACTTGAGTATTTCTTATGTACATTTCGAGTGCAAACATCCCCTTCCCTCCCCCCCCTTCCTTATGGGTGTTCCCCTCCCCACCCTCCCCCCATTGCCGCCCTCCCCCCGACAGTCTAGTTCACTGGGGGGTTCAGTCTTAGCAGGACCCAGGGCTTCCCCTTTCACTGGTGCTCTTACTAGGATATTCATTGCTACCACGAGGTCAGAGTCCAGGGTCAGTCCATGTATAGTCTTTAGGTAGTGGCTTAGTCCCTGGAAGCTCTGGTTGCTTGGCATTGTTGTACATATGGGGTCTCAAGCCCTTCAAGCTCTTCCAGTTCATTCTCTGATTCCTTCAACGGGGTCCTTCTCAGTTCAGTGGTTTGCTGCTGGCATTCGCCTCTGTATTTGCTGTATTCTGGCTGTGTCTCTCAGGATCGATCTACATCCGCTCCTGTCGGTCTGCACTTCTTTGCTTCATCCATCTTGTCTAATTGGGTGGCTCTATATGTATGGGCCACATGTGGGGCAGGCTCTGAATGGGTGTTCCTTCAGTCTCTGTTTTAATTTTGCCTCTCTCTTCCCTGCCAAGGGTATTCTTGTTCCCTTTTTAAAGAAGGAGTGAAGCCTTCACATTTTGATCATCCGTCTTGAGTTTCATTTGTTCTAGGCAACTAGGGTAATTCAAGCATTTGGGCTAATAGCCACTTATCAGTGAGTGCATACCATGTATGTCTTTCTGTGATTGGGTTAGCTCACTCAGGATGATATTTTCCAGTTCCAACCATTTGCCCACGAATTTCATAAAAGTCGTTGTTTTTTTGATAGCTGAGTAATATTCCATTGTGTAGATGTACCACATTTTCTGTATCCATTCCTCTGTTGAAGGGCATCTGGGTTCTTTCCAGCTTCTGGCTATTATAAATAAGGCTGCGATGAACATAGTGGAGCACGGTCTTTTTATATGTTGGGGCATCTTTTGGGTATATGCCCAAGAGAGGTATAGCTGGATCCTCAGGCAGTTCAATGTCCAATTTTCTGAGAAACCTCCAGACTGATTTCCAGAATGGTTGTACCAGTCTGCAACCCCACCAACAATGGAGGAGTGTTCCTCTTTCTCCGCATCCTCGCCAGCATTTGCTGTCACCTGAGTTTTTGATCTTAGCCATTCTCACTGGTGTGAGGTGAAATCTCAGGGTTGTTTTGATTTGCATTTCCCTGATGACTAAAGATGTTGAACATTTCTTTAGGTGTTTCTCAGCCATTCGGCATTCCTCAGCTGTGAATTCTTTGTTTAGCTCTGAACCCCATTTTTAATAGGGTTATTTGTCTCCCCTGCTTGGTCTAACTTTTTGAGTTCTTTGTATATTTTGGATATAAGGCCTCTATCTGTTGTAGGATTGGTAAAGATCTTTTCCCAATCTGTTGGTTGCCGTTTTGTCCTGACCACAGTGTCCTTTGCCTTACAGAAGCTTTGTAGTTTTATGAGATCCCATTTGTCCATTCTTGATCTTAGAGCATAAGCCATTGGTGTTTTGTTCAGGAAATTTTTCCAGTGCCCATGTGTTCCAGATGCTTCCCTAGTTTTTCTTCTATTAGTTTGAGTGTGTCTGGTTTGATGTGGAGGTCCTTGATCCACTTGGACTTAAGCTTTGTACAGGGTGATAAGCATGGATCGATCTGTATTCTTCTACATGTTGACCTCCAGTTGAACCAGCACCATTTGCTGAAAATGCTATCTTTTTTCCATTGCATGGTTTGGCTCCTTTGTCAAAAATCAAGTGACCATAGGTGTGTGGGTTCATTTCTGGGTCTTCAATTCTGTTCCATTGGTCTATCTGTCTGTCTCTGTACCAATACCATGCAGTTTTTTATCACTATTGCTCTGTAATACTGCTTGAGTTCAGGGATAGCGATTCCCCTGAAGTCCTTTTTTTTTATTGTTGAGGATAGTTTTAGCTATCCTGGGTTTTTGTTATTCCAGATGAATTTGCAAATTGTTCTGTCTAACTCTTTGAAGAATTGGATTGGTATTTTGATGGGGATTGCATTGAATCTGTAGATCGCTTTTGGTAAAATGGCCATTTTTACTATATTAATCCTGCCAATCCATGAGCATGGGAGATCTTTCCATCTTCTGAGGTCTTCTTCAATTTCTTTCTTCAGAGTCTTGAAGTTCTTGTTGTACAAATCTTTTACTTGCTTGGTTAAAGTCACACCGAGGTACTTTATATTATTTGGGTCTATTATGAAGGGTGTCATTTCCCTAATTTCTTTCTCGGCTTGTTTCTCTTTTGTGTAGAGGAAGGCTACTGATTTATTTGAGTTAATTTTATACCCAGCCACTTTGCTGAAGTTGTTTATCAGCTTTAGTAGTTCTCTGGTGGAACTTTTGGGATCACTTAAATATACTATCATATCATCTGCAAATAGTGATATTTTGGCTTCTTCTTTTCCGATCTGTATCCCTTTGACCTCCTTTTGTTGTCTGATTGCTCTGGCTAGAACTTCAAGAACTATATTGAATAAGTAGGGAGAGAGTGGGCAGCCTTGTCTAGTCCCTGATTTTAGTGGGATTGCTTCAAGTTTCTCTCCATTTAGTTTAATGTTAGCCACTGGTTTGCTGTATATGGCTTTTACTATGTTTAGGTATGGGCCTTGGATTCCTATTCTTTCCAGGACTTTTATCATGAAGGGGTGTTGAATTTTGTCAAATGCTTTCTCAGCATCTAATGAAATGATCATGTGGTTTTGTTCTTTCAGTTTGTTTATATAATGGATCACGTTGATGGTTTTTCCAGATATTAAACCATCCCTGCATGCCTGGGATGAAACCTACTTGATCATGGTGGATGATTGTTTTGATGTGCTCTTGGATTCGGTTTGCCAGAATTTTGTTGAGTATTTTTTATGCCGATGTTCATAAGGGAAATTGGTCTGAAGTTCTCTTTCTTTGTTGGGTCTTTTTGTGGTTTAGGTATAAGAGTAATTGTGGCTTCATAGAAGGAATTAGGTAGTGCTCCATCTGTTTCAATTTTGTGGAATAGTTTGGATAATATTGGTACGAGGTCTTCTATGAAGGTCTGATAGAATTCTGCACTAAACCCGTCTGGACCTGGGCTCTTTTTGGTTGGGAGACCTTTAATGACCGCTTCTATTTCCTTAGGAGTTATGGGGTTGTTTAACTGGTTTATCTGTTCCTGATTTAACTTCGGTACCTGGTATCTGTCTAGGAAATTGTCCATTTCCTGCAGATTTTCAAGTTTTGTTGAGTATAGGCTTTTATAGTAAGATCTGAGATTTTTTGAATTTCCTCTGAATCTGTAGTTATGTCTCCCTTTTCATTTCTGATTTTGTTAATTTGGACACCCTCTCTGTGTCCTCTCGTTAGTCTGGCTAAGGGTTTATCTATCTTGTTGATTTTCTCAAAGAACCAACTTTTGGTTCTGTTGATTCTTTCTATGGTCCTTTTTGTTTCTACTTGGTTGATTTCAGCTCTGAGTTTGATTATTTCCTGCCTTCTACTCCTCCTGGGTGTATTTGCTTCTTTTTGTTCTAGAGCTTTTAGGTGTGCTGTCAAGCTGCTGACATATGCTCTTTCCTGTTTCTTTCTTGCAGGCACTCAGCGCTATGAGTTTTCCTCTTAGCACAGCTTTCATCGTGTCCCATAAGTTTGGGTATGTTGTACCTTCATTTTCATTAAATTCTAAAAAGTTTTTAATTTCTTTCTTTATTTCTTCCTTGACCAGGTTATCATTGAGTAGAGCATTGTTCAATTTCCACGTATATGTGGGCATTCTTCCCTTACTGTTATTGAAGACCAGCTTTAGGTCGTGGTGGTCCGATAGCACGCATGGGATTATTTCTATCTTTCTGTACCTGTTGAGGCCCGTTTTTTGACCAATTATATGGTCAATTTTGGAGAAAGTACCATGAGGAGCTGAGAAGAAGGTATATCCTTTTGCATTAGGGTAGAATGTTCTATAAATATCCGTTAAGTCCATTTGGCTCATGACTTCTCTTAGTCTGTCTACGTCTCTGTTTAATTTCTGTTTCCATGATCTGTCCATTGATGAGAGTGGGGTGTTGAAGTCTCCTACTATTATTGTGTGAGGTGCAATATGTGTTTTGAGCTTTAGTAAGGTTTCTTTTACGTATGTAGGTGCCCTTGTATTTGGGGCATAGATATTTAGGATTGAGAGTTCATCTTGGTGGATTTTTCCTTTGATAAATATAAAGTGTCCTTCCTTATCTTTTTTGATGACTTTTAGTTGAAAATTGACTTTATTTGATATTAGAATGGCTACTCCAGCTTGCTTTTTCTGACCATTTGCTTGGAAAGTTGTTTTCCAGCCTTTCACTCTGAGGTAGTGTCTGTCTTTGTCTCTGAGGTGTGTTTCCTGTAGACAGCAGAATGCAGGGTCCTCGTTGCGTATCCAGTTTGTTAATCTATGTCTTTTTATTGGGGAGTTGAGGCCATTGATGTTGAGAGATATTAAGGAATAGTGATTATTGCTTCCTGTTATATTCATACTTGGATGTGTTATGTTTGTGTGCTTTTCTTCTCTTTGTTTTGTTGCCAAGACGATTAGTTTCTTGCCTCTTCTTGGGTATAGCTTGCCTCCTTATGTTGGGCTTTACCATTTATTATCCTTTGTAGCGCTGGATTTGTAGAAAGATATTGTGTAAATTTGGTTTTGTCATGGAATATCTTGGTTTCTCCATCTATGTTAATTGAGAGTTTTGCAGGATACAGTAGCCTGGGCTGGCATTTGTGTTCTCTTAGGGTCTGAATGACATCAGTCCAGGATCTTCTGGCCTTCATAGTTTCTGGCGAAAAGTCTGGTGTGATTCTGATAGGTCTGCCTTTATATGTTACTTGACCTTTTTCCCTTACTGCTTTTAATATTCTTTCTTTATTTTGTGCGTTTGGTGTTTTGACTATTATGTGACGGGAGGTGTTTCTTTTCTGGTCCAATCTATTTGGAGTTCTGTAGGCTTCTTGTATGCATATGGGTATCTCTTTTTTTAGGTTAGGGAAGTTTTCTTCTATGATTTTGTTGAAGATATGTACTGGTCCTTTGAGCTGGGAGTCTTCACTCTCTTCTATACCTATTATCCTTAGGCTTGATCTTCTCATTGAGTCCTGGATTTCCTGTATGTTTTGGACCAGTAGCTTTTTCCGCTTTACATTATCTTTGACAGTTGAGTCAATGATTTCTATGGAATCTTCTGCTCCTGAGATTCTCTCTTCCATCTCTTGTATTCTGTTGGTAAAGCTTGTATCTACAGCTCCTTGTCTCTTCTTTTGGTTTTCTATATCCAGGGTTGTTTCCCTGTGTTCTTTCTTGATTGCTTCTATTTCCATTTTTAATTCCTTCCACTGTTTGATTGTGTTTTCCTGGAATTCTTTCAGGGATTTTTGTGTCTCCTCTCTATGGGCTTCTACTTGTTTATTTATGTTTTCCTGGAATTCTTTCAGGCATTTTTGCGATTCCTCTCTGTAGGCTTCTACTTGTTCTCTAAGGTAGTTCATCATGTCTTTCTTGAAGTTCTCCAGCATCATGGTCAAATATGATTTTGAATCTAGATCTTGCTTTTCTGGTGTGTTTGGATATTCCATGTTTGTTTTGATGGGAGAATTGGGCGCCGATGGTGCCATGTAGTCTTGGTTTCTGTTGCTTGGGTTCCTGCGCTTGCCTCTCGCCATCAAATTATCTCTAGTGTTACTTTGTTCTGCTATTTCTGACAGTGGCTAAACTGTCCTATAGGCCTGTGTGTCAGGAGTGCTGTAGACCTGTTTTCCTCTCTTTCAGTCAGTTATGGGGACAGAGTGTTCTGCTTTCGGGCCTGTAGTTTTTCCTTTCTACAGGTTTTCAGCTGTTCTTGTGGACCTGTGCCTTGAGTTCACCAGGCAGGTCACTTGCAGCAGATAAGTTAGTCTTACCTGTGGTCCCGAGGCTCAAGTTCGCTCGCGGGGTTCTGCCCACGGGCTCTCCGAGGTGGCAGCAACCAGGAAGATCTGCGCCGCCTCTTCCAGGGGCCTCCGTGCACCAGGGTTCCAGATGGCCTCCGGTGTTTTCCTCTGGACTCAGTAATGTGTGCAGAGAGCAGTCTCTTCTGGTTTTGCAGGCGTGTCTGCCTCTCTGAAGGTTTAGCTCTCCCTCCCACGGGATTTGGGTGCAGAGAACTGTTTATCCGGTCTGTTTCCTTCAGGTTCCGGCGGTGTCTCAGGCAGGGCTCCTGCTGCTCCTGGGCCCTCCCCCACAGGAACCCAGAGGCCTTGTACAGTTTCCTCTTGGGTCAGGGATGTGGGCAGGGGTGGGCAGTGTTGGTGGTCTCTTCCGCTCTGCAGCCTCAGGAGTGCCCACCTCAACCTGTAACCTTTCTGAGAAACCAACATCCTGTTGACATCAGCTGACCACATGAATACTGTGTCCTAGGCCTGAGTAAATGTTTCCCAGTTCCCCCGTCCCTCTGATACCCCTGTTATGATATAAATAGCCTTGGGAAAAAATAAAATTGATCAGACTCTTGTCTTGGCTTCCTTCTTCGCATCTCTTGTCAGCCATTCTCTTCCAGGTACCCTTAGCACCTCGTTGACACATTATGATTCAGAGCAGTCAGCATCAGTGAAAGTCCGTGGTGAAAGCAAGGCCATTAACTGGTAATAAAAAAATGTGATTCTATAACTTTAACTTGGGATGAGGATGTGTGGGAGGACCAAATAAACTGAAAGGTGGAGAGAAAGTATCCAAATTAACAAAATCAGGGTAACTCTAACCAAGCAAATGAAAGCTATGTATGATAAAAACATCAAGTCTTTTAAGAAAGAAATCGAAAAGGATATCAGAACACAGATATCCCATGTTCATGGATTGATTGGTAGGATCAACATGATAATAGCACCCTATCAATAGCAATCTACAGATTAACTACAATTCCCACAAAAGTCCCATCACAACTTTTTACAGATCTTGAAAGGATAATTTTCAGCTTCATATGGAAACACAAAAACTCAGGATAGCTAAAACAATCCTGAATACTAAAAGAACTACTGGAGGCATCACCCACCCCTAACCTCAATTTGTACAATAGAGCTATAGCAATAAAAACAGCATGGCATTGGCACAAAGCAGACATGATGATGAATGGAATCAAACTGAAGACCCAGACACAAATCCACAGGCCTATGGACACTTGGGTTCTGTTGTTGTTATTCTTTTGTTTGTTTCTTTTGTTTTCTTTTATAAAGAAGCCAAAAACATACACTGAGAGGAAAAAGACAGCATCTTCAACAAATGGTGCTGATCAAACTGGATGCAAATAGATCCATACTAATCATCTGCGCAAAACTCAAATCCAAATTGATCAAAGACCTAAACGTTAAACCAGATGCACTGAGGCTGATAGAGAGAGTGGAAGAGCCTTGAACTCATTGGCACAGGAAAACACCTTCCAAACATAACACTGTTAGCACAGGCACTAAGATCAACAATTCATAAATGGGACCCCATAAAACTGAAAAACTTTTGCATGGCAAAAGATGCTGTCATATGGACATAGTGCAGCCTACTGAATGGGGAAAGATTTTTACCAACGACATATACAAAATATATAAAGAACTCCAGAAACTAGTTATCAAGAAAACAAATAACCCAATTAATAGATCTAAACAGAATTCTCAATAGAGGAATCTCAAATTGCTGAGAAACACTCATAGAAATGTTCAATATCCTTAATCTTCAGGTGTGGCAGAATCTTTCTCTAATAAAGATTTCAAGGAGCCAATCACTGGGCTAGTAGGCAGGACTTTCAGGTTGGAGAGGGGAAGAGGAGAAGCAGGTGAAAAGATAGGTCTTTTGGATGAGAGAGTTGATAAAGAACAGAATGTAGGTGGGGGAAGCCCCTGGTTCAGACAGTGGATCCATCGGGACCCTCTACCAGAAGATTTATAACTTCAAATGCCTTACAAATTAGGATGCTAGTTGCTGCCCCCAGTGATTGTGTTACCTGTTGACTCTAAACTAAGTTTGTGTGGTGTCTCCCTTCACGTAGGGACTCAACTGGGTTCCAGAAAGAAAGGTATGGAGGCAAAGCATGGGTTTGCGAGAAGTGGACCCCAACTAGCCGTGGGAATTTGGAAGTGTGGGGCTGGCCTGTCAGCGACCTACCTTGGGAACTTAGCGAGCTGGGTGGAGAGATTGCAAAGCTCTGAGTCAGGGAGTCTGCCAGGCTGAGAACCGACTGGCCTGTCCACGGGTGCCTTGCTGGTGGTAGCATAGGATTCTATTTATTACTTCATGCAACAATCAGGGAAATGCAAATCAAAATTACTTTTGGATCTTAGAACCACAAGAAAGGCTAAGATCAATAAAACTAGTGACAACTAATGCTGGTAAGGATGTGGAGTAAGGGAAACATCCATCCCTTGTAGGACTACAGACTTGTACAGCCACTGTGGAAATCAGCCCCTCAGGAAGATGGAAATTGATCTATGTCAAGATCCAACAATACCACTCTTGGGCATGCTTCACCTACCACAGAGATACTTATTCAGCTATGTTCATTGCTGCTCTGTTTAATAATAGCCAGAAATTTAGAGAAGCCTAGATATTCCTCAACAGAAGAATGGATAAGGAAAATATGGTATATTTACAAAATAGAGTATTACTTAGCTGTTAAAAAATAAAATGAAGTTTGCAGGTAAATCGATGGTGCTAGGATAAAACTAGAATAAAAACGAAGTATCCCAGACTCAGAAAGACAAATATGGTATGCATTCAGTTATATGTGGATATTAGCTGCTAAGTCAAAATAACCAAGCTATAATCCATCAAGTCACACAAGGTGAGTATAGAGTAGCTATGGAGTAAAGGACTAGGGGTACAAATAGATCTTGTTAGGAAAGAGAAATAGAATATGTAGTTATGGACCAATATGAAGAGCTGGATGCAAGGATCAAGTGGAGAAGGGGAAGAGAGAGGGGAATGAGATAGGAAGTAAAGGAAGAGACAGCTAAGGTCAGAGTTTCCTTTCGGGGTGGTATGGAAACCCTATATAGTTGACTCTTTCTAAAGCATATACATATATGAAGATGATCTAAATGAAACTGCCAAATAATGGGAGTGATAGAGTCCCAGTTGACCATCTCTTGCCATCAATGAAGCTTCCAGTACTGGGATTACATCTCATTGAGTTGTTGGCCAAAGAGGTTTCATGGGAATCCCCAAGCAACCAGGCTGTTACTAAGACCACAAACTGACAGCAAGGCCTCATTGCTGAAGACAACACAGATTCATTGAACATGGAGAAGTCAAACCAGTGCTTACATAGAGCTTTCACTACTACATTCAAGCATCTTTGGTACAAAAAGGTGCTCTGCACACTACCTGAAAAGAAACATACACACCAAGTCAGCCACAAATCCTTTGGTCTACAAGGGTATCCTGCCTGCAAGATGTGCTAGGGCAATGGTGACACAAAGCTTGTGGGAACAGCCAACCAACATCTGATTTGACTTGAGGCCCACTCCAGGAAATGGAAGTCATACCAGACACTGCTTGAGTGACCAAGAACCTGAAACTAGATAACCCAGGGTCTTAGAGCAAGACCAAATATTACACAAAAATAAAATAACTCCTAGTGACATTCTAATATACTCTTAGATCAGAGCCTTAATCAGCCATCGTCAGAGAAGCATCTTCCTTTAGCAAATGGGAAAAAATAAAGAGACCCACACCCTGGTATTAAGAGAGTGAAAAACCTTGGAATACTCAGCCCTAAATCTCTTCCCTCCAGGGCTCAGGGAACACTGAAAGAGGAGGCAGAAAGAATATAAGAGGATGAAGGACACCAAGAAAATGAGACCTTCTAAATCAGGATGATCAAAGTTCATATGAACTCACAGATACTGAGGCAGCACGCACAGAGCCTGCACGGGTTTGCACTTTGTATTTTATGGTGTCCAGATTAATGTTTTTTTATGAGATTCCTGAGTTTGTGAATGAGTGGTCTCTGTTGCTTGTACCTTCTCTTGGGCTCTTTTCCTTCTATTTATTTTGTCCAATTCTAATGTATTAATTTTTGTTTTGTCTTACGTTTTATTACTATCTTTTAGATGCCTGTCTGGCTTTTAATAAGAGGCAGAAAGGGAGTCAATCTGGATGGGAGGTGATATGGGGAGGAACTGGTAGGAGTAAAGGGATGGAAAACAATAATCAGGATGTATTATGTAAAAAAAATTTTAAGTAAAAGAAAAAATTACACCCTCAATACCCAACATTGTGCTGCTTGTAAGAAACTCACCAGTAAAGCCACACAGAGATACCAAAAGATAAAGAATAAAAATGATATTCCAAACAAATGGGAACTTAGAATAAACAGAAACAACTATACTTACATCAGAAAGGGATGACTTGATAGAAAAATATCATAGAACAATGAGTTACTGTATATAAAAACCGATTAACTGTATAAGAAAACGTAATGATCGTAATACTACATACATGGTAGGAGACCCGATTTTATAAAACTGATACTATTGACCAAAACTGAAAGATAGGTTTCCAATACAATAGGAAAATAAATAAATACCAACACAACAATTTTATTAATGGAGCAATCATAAGACTGGAAGGAGACAAAAGTTAAACTATATTACAGGTCAAATGGATCCAATGAACATTTATAGAAACTTCCACTCAACCATTACTCCATCTGCATGTGTAACTTCCTCAAGAATGGATCATATTTCAATATATAAAACACAAATTAAAAAAAATTGAAGCACTTTTCTTGATCACAATAGAATGAAATTGAATCAATCACAAAAGAATTCTTAAGAGTTACACAGATACATAGAGTCTGAGTAATATATTTCCAAAAAGAGAAGATTATAGAGAAAGTCAGAAAGGAAATTTAAAGTTTCTTGAAATAAGTGGCAGTAGAAATACAACAGACCAACTTTTACAAGATAGAGCCAAAAAAAAAAAAAGTACTAATGGGAGATTTTATAGCTATTAGTATAGAACTTACATAAACTACACAATCTATCTTAAGGGCACTGAAAAGCCAGAAGAAATCAAAATCAGTTTAGAACTAAACTAGTGAAATAAAGATAAAGTCAGCACCAAAAATAACAGTGGAACAGAGTTGGTTTTTTTCTCCCCAAAGGACAAATAATTTCAGCAAGCCTTTAGTCAGACTAAGACAGAAAAGACACAGTCATCGGTGAAAACAAGACATCACACAAATATGAACATGACTAGTACCATGAAAAGCTATATGCTGGGGAATTAGAAAAATCTAGAAAAAGAGCAAGCTAAAATCTTGACATAGGTTAACTTACCAAATTTGAACCAAGAGGACATGAAAAAAAAAATGAACAGACCAAAAATATTCCTTCACTATAGTACCCTTGAAAAATAGCATAGCAGAATTGCTTCAGAAAACAATTAAGGTATATACGATAAAATGCATATCCAGTATCACACTGAATGGGGAAAAACAGACTATTTTTTAAGAGGAGGAAAGGAGTATCCACTCTCACCATTTTTATTCAATGGACTGCCAGAAATTTTAGCCAGTGCCAAGAGAGCAAAGAAAGAAAAGGCATTAATAGCACAGATGGGGAAGAAACTCACGAATAGACAGTTCTAAAGGAAGAAACGTAAGTGAGCAATACATTTTTAAAAATCTTTCAGAATCATTACTCATCAGGGAAATGTAAATTAGCAGTAAGAGACAAGTGGATCTTTGTGGATTCCAGGCTATACAGGGCCACACGGTGAGGACTTCTCTTAAACTAAAAACAAACAAACCCCTACTGCACTGAAGCTGGATGTCACAGTTCACAGTTATAATCCAGCATTCTGGAGGATTAAGAGGTCAAGGCCAGGGAAGGCTAATAGCAAGTTCAGGGCCAGCCTGTACTACATGAGACCCTGCATCACAAACAAACTAAACTACATTGGTATTCCATCCCATCCCTGTGAGTGGGCACACATCGGGAAGGCAAACAATAAACAATGCTGTATATAAAAAGAAATCCTGGCCCATTGTTGGTGGAGATGTACACTGAAACAGTCACCATGGAAGTCAGTATGGAGGGTTCTCATAAAGTAAAAAAAAAAAAAAAAAAAAAAAAAAAAAGAGCTGCAATACAATCCATCAATACCACTCCCAGGGATACACCCAAAAGATTCTAAGTCTCAAACAGCATACCACAGAGATACTAGATCCATGTTTATAAGTCACACTCTTCACTTGCCTGAGACATGGAATCACACTGTAGGGGTTCATCAGCTAATGAATGGATAGAGAAACCATGGTGTATACATATAACGAAACTGCATTCAGGGGTAAAGAAGAATAAAATGGTGACATCTGGTTAAAATGAATGGAACTAGGAATCATTGCTTTAGACCTTAGAAGAGGGGAACAAAAATATTCATAGGAGGCGATATGGAGACAATGTTTAGAGCAGAGACTGAAGGAAAGGCCATCCAGAGACTGCCCCACCCATATACATACAGCCACCAAACCCAGACAATATTGCTGATGCCAAGAAGTGCATGCTGACAGGAGCCTGATATAGCTGTCTCCTGAGAGGCTCTGCCAGAGCATGACAAATACAGAGGCGAGTGCTAACAGCCAACCATTGAACAGAGAGCAGGTGCCCCATTGGAGGAGTTAGAGAAAGGATTGAAGGAGCTGAAGGGGTTTGAAACCCCATAAGAACAACAATACCAACCAACCAAAGCTCCCAGGGACTAAACCACCATCCAAAGAGTACCCATGGATAGACCCATAGCTCCAGCTGCATATGTAGCAAAGGATGGCCTTGTTGGGCACCAATGGGAGGAGAAACCCTTAATTCTACCAAGGCTGGACCCAATGTAGGGGAATGTCAGGGCAGGGAGGCAGAAAGGGGTGGGGGAACACCCTCATAGAAGCAGGGGTGAGGGCAGTATGATAGGGGGTTTATGGAGGGGAAATTGGGAAAGGGGATAACATTTGAAATGTAAATAAAAAAATCCAAGAAAAAGAATGCTGAAAAATAAATAAATATTGCTTATGTTCTCTCACATACTGTTCCTTAAATTCCTTCCCTGGGAAGATATACATAATATCTTCCCCTCCTAAGATCTCAGTGACAAACTGAGATATGACTTCATCAAAGTTCACACGGGAAAAGCAATAAATGTGTTAGACTTACAGAGCAAGTAGAGGAGCCCTTCCAGGCAGGTGCATAGTTGACCTTAAAGAGGCCACACTAAAAGGTTTGTACTCGGCAAGGCTGATGACTTTTCCATGACTGTGTAGAAGGAGATCGCTCTCTTCGTCCTCTCCCACCTCTATCCCTTAGCCTCTCGCCCAAGACAATAGTCAGGGAAGATTTGCATACAACTCCATTGGGAGGCTGGACACTCAGGCAAAGGGTCTAATGACCTTTCTCAACCCCTCTGTTCTGGCTTGTTTTTAACATTTACTCAACCCAGGTTAGATTCATAGAGAAGGGCACCTCAATAGAGAAGATGCCTTTTACCAGATTGGCCTGTGGACAAACCTGCGGTGCGTTTTTGATTGGTAATTGGTGTGGTGACTGAGGGCAGTTCCACCCCTTAGCAGGTAGTCCTGGTTACTACAAGTGGCTAGACTGAGCAAGCCACAAAGAGCAAGCAAATAGGCATCATTCTCTTATGACTTCTGCTTCAGTTCTGCCTGGAGTTCCTTTGATGAACTCTAAGCTTGAAATAAGCCCTTTCCTCCCAGAGGTAAACAGTCAACAGACCCAGCTATGATGGTCGGACCTAAAGATAGTCCTATACCACATGTGCAGAATCTACGTAGGCGTGTCTATGTGTGTAGGTTATGAAAAGAGGGGTTATGAAAACGGGTTATAAAAAGAGAGGAAGAAGTTTATAGCAAAGCAGAACAAGATCATTGAATGTATGAAGTGAAAGAAGGAAGCAAAGGGTCATGGTATTTATCATAGCAAAGAAAAGTCAGTAATGCAGCACTCCAGCTATGCCTATGAACATAAAGAAAATTTTTTAAAAAATTGCAAATGCAGCTGAAAAGGAATGTCCATGCACCGTTGATAGGAATATATTTTACTATTAGGATTATGGAGAACAGGATAGATGTTACCCAAAAAGCTGAAACTCGAATACTCATATCATCCAGCCAACCCACTTCTGAGTATATATCCACAGGACATGTAGTCAGCACGTCCGGTGGCTATGCTTCAGTTGCGAATTGGCACACCGGAAGGAGGAACCTCAACTGAGGAATATCCTCCGGTAGATTGGTGAGTGGGCATGTCTGATCAATGATTGATGTGGGAGGGCCCAGCCCAATGTGGGTGGAGCTACCCCTGGGCAAGTGGGCCCGAGCTGTGTAAGAGTATAGGCTGTAAGCCATGGCGAGCAAAGCAGTAAGCAGAATTCTTCCACGGCTTCTGCTTCAGGTCTTGTCTCCAGAAACCGGCCTTGGCCTTTCTAGATGATGGACTGAAACCTGTAAGCCAAACAAACCCCTTTCTCCCACAAGTCGCTTGGGGTTGGTGTTTTATTACAGCAACAGAGAAGCAAATGGGACAACATGCAAAATATATACCCATATGTCCATGTTTCATTCAGCAGTACTCAGAGCAGCTAAGATACACAGTGAGCCTGGACGTCCGTCAATAGATAAAGACGTGTGCTATATTTACTAGTGGACTATTGTTCAGTCGTAAAGAAGGGAAGAAACCTGGGCAATTAGCTCCGTGTTAGAATTCATACCTACCCTAAGTTTGATCTCCAGTCGTACAAGAGGAAAAGAGACCAGGAAAATGAAGTCATCATTTGTAGCAACATGGTTGGAATGGACAGATGTTAAGAAAAAATGAACTAGACAGAAAGATGAGTACCAAATGTCCATATGAAGCTAAAATATGACCACCTGCACGCAGAATAATGTTTACTTAAGATTAGGGAGGGGCTGTGAGGGGATGGGAAAGGGTGGTTGGATCTGCTGCTGCATATCCCAAGTATGACAGTACTACATTGAACCCATTAATATGTAGGATTGAACACATTAATGAATATAAACAATAAACAACATATGATCATGACAACCGATACTTTCTATTCTACCGTAGAGGAATGCAGAGTGCTAATCTAATTTTCCTCTGCACTTGGAAACCTGGTCCAAAAGCACCCTGTCACATGCCTACCTATTCAGAGCCATGGGAACGAGCTCTCATTTGGGATCTCTATTAATGTTTCCCACGTGTATGCCTGAGCATTGCTGGTCTCTCTGAGGGATGCTGACAGCTCAGGGAGAGAGATCCACGCGGTAGTTCTTATATTTTGTCAAGGTAGGTGTCGCATGTGTCCAGGCAGATGTGGCTTCCAGCTTTTCAGTGTCAAATGCGGTAGCACAAGCCATCAGGCCGAACTTTAAACTGACGTGGAATAAGACAGATCTATATTTTGCAACTTCACCGAGAGACTTATGCATCATAAAGTGAAAAAACGATTGGAATTTATTTTAAAAATATACTGTAACAAGAGTTCATAAGTTCTGTGTGCCAGCTTGAATGTTGACCATGGAGAAATAGATGCCTTTCTGGGCCAGCAGCTGCTGGTGGGTGCCGTGCTCCTTGACCTTGCCGTTGTCGATCACCACGATCAAGTCTGCGTTCTGGATGGTGGACAGGCGGTGCGCGATCACAATGCAGGTGCGGCCTTCCCTGGCTTTGTCCAGCGCTTCCTGGACGACCTGTCGAAAACCCAACAAGAGCTTTGTACTGAGTACTGGAGTAACACGCTTGATGGATATTTAAAGCTATGGTATCTGAGCAGCATCAACTATAATTCTTTTTCTAATCTCTGTGAACATGTCTTTAGGCATGCGTATTTTACATGGCTGCGGTTGTGCGCCACATCCTGGTTTTAAGCATGCGCATTTTACATGACCGCCATTGTGCTCCACTTCGAGGTTTCAGGCATGTGCATTTTACATGACTGCCGTTGTGCTCTGCGCCATTATATTTTGCTTTGCAATTATAACAGAAATGGACTTCCATGATACAAATGACCCTCGGAACTGTTTAAACTTTTTAACTAATTGCTAATATCATCTTCTTAATCTCTTCTTTAAAGCCCTTTTCAGTTTTTCATTACAGTTCATGCACCAAAATGATTTTTTTCAATTTTTTCCTTTTGAACGCTACTTTCATGTTTAGAAATATATGTGTATTTTTTAGAAGCACACGTTCTATTACTCCAAAATAATCGTATCTAACTCGTGTTTGCTTTCCTCATGTTGGCTTTCCTCATCAATCTTTCTGCTAGGTTAGTAAGACAGGTGGAGGCAGACCTTTTCGCTCTCAGTGTCCAAAGCCGACGTGGCTTCATCCAGCAGTAGGACCCGAGGCTGTCTGATGAGGGCTCGGGCGATAGCAATCCTCTGTTTCTGGCCTCCAGAGAGCTGTGTCCCCTTGTCTCCTACTCTTGTTTCATACTTCTGCAAGTTAGCCATCAATAAAGGTAAAACTGTTTTAATACAGTTGACTTTACAAGGAAAAACATTAAAATCGATAGATGTTTCTCTAGTAAATGTTATTTTTAACAATGTATTTTCAGCTCCAGATAATGTTTGCCTTCAAAACTGAACGAGAATGCAGTGCCCTTAGTTTTCAATGGTATTCTGTCACAAGAAACCGAGCTATTTCAAATTACTGCCATTAACATGAATACCATTTAATCTGATTTCAGTAGAATCACAGCTTAGACTCACGAAGGGTTATTTTTCTTTCAGTTTGAAGTAGTCATATGACCCATGTAAAAACTAGCTTATTCTCTTTTAACAGCTTAATAATCAATATTGACTTAAATGTTAATTATAATTATTGTGTGACACGATACAAAAAAGAAGGGAGGAATGTGGACATAAGATGGAAGGAGGGCTTTTTAGAGAGGAGATAAATAAAAGAAAAAAACTTTTGTATACTTTGGGAATCTAGGAAAGCTTTCAGCCTTGGGAAAAGCACAGGAAGACGGATGTATATTTAGTTGACTTCTTCACAAAGTTCAGGGTGATGTACAGTGTGGGAATTCACCTCCTTAGGTCCAGTGTCAAAATCAGGTCAACTGGTGAAAGTTTAAAGTTTCCCTGCAGTCATCACTACTTGGTTCAGGTCAGTGCCTAGGCACCAAAGGTTAACTGGGAGACAATTTAAAGTCATTTATTTGTGTGACTCACTTTTAATTCCCAGCAGTATAGAATTGGGGTAGGGGGGTGGGGATTAAGCTCTTCTGCAGTTGGCCCATGCGTTCTGAAAGAATTCATTAGAGGAAATGCCTCTACCTTCACCCTAATGGAAGTCATCTTGCCATGATTATACAGGTCCCAAGGAATACGGAGCGCAGAATAGACCACACTTGAAGGTAAGTCATAAAACAACTGGACTCTCTTAAAACAGAGAACATCTTTCAGACAGGCATGTGTAGACTCGGTGACAGATTTGGCATCCGAAAGCAAGATGCATGAAAGGAAAATAAATTCACTAAGATTGAAAATTCTGTTCTGTTAAGCATCCACTTAGGAAAAAAAAAACAAATTTTAACTTGAAGAAAATATTCCCGAAATACATATCTAAAAGTAATGAGAATAAAAGACTCAAAGCTCAACAGGAAAAAAAAACCTAGAAAAATTTTAAAGGATATAAAGGGACATTTTACCAAAGAGATTATAGCTACAAATGCATAATAAATGACAGGGACTTCACTTTCCCTTTAGTAAATGCATAAGAGGACCACTGCGATATATCTTATATTCCTATCAAACGGCTGCAGATAAAAACCTCACAGCCATACTAAATGCCGGCAAGTCTTTAGAACATGCTGGGAGGTCTATAAATGGTGGTTACGGGAAGTCTTTAGGTGTACTGTTTTGTAAAACAAACAAGACACAATTATGTGTTTCAATGGTTTGCTGCTGGGTATTTATTCCGGAAATATTAGGACCTAGGCTTATGTAAAACACAGTAGTCAGGAATTCGCAACCTCAAATTTAGATTTACTGTGGTAAGCTTCTCTAGGAGAGAGGTTGTTGGTATTCAGTCTAAGCTCCACCCCCACAGCTACCTGGGAACAGTCAAGAAAGCTCTGCCCCATAGTTGCCTGGCAACAGCCAGCTAGCCTGACACCATAAAAGGGGCTGCTTGCCCTCTCTTGCCCTCTCTTACTCCTCTCTTACTCTTTGTTCTTTGCTGCTCCTGCCCTCTTCCCCATCCCCCACCCCCTCCACGTGCCCATGGCTGGCCGCCTTTCCGCTCTTCTACTCTTCTCTCATTAAACCTCTCCACGTGGAACCATGGTGGCTTGGTGTTTTCTGTCCAGGCACGGGTTGAGATTTGAAACCTAACATTGGTGCCAAAACCCAGGATTGAACAGGAGCCCTAACAGAGGTAACTTGTGGTTCAGCCATGCACGGAATGCCATTCAGCAAATAAGAGGATAGCGGTGCTGAGTGAGAGCCTGGCCATACAAGCTCCCATCCTAGGTGTGCATACTGTCTCTACAATGGCCAGGGATGCGAACCGAGAACTAATGAGTATTGCCAGAGCTGTGAGACTGAAGTGGGAGGAAGGGGCATATGAATGGAAGGATGGTAGCACAAGGAATCTTCATGTGAAGGCAATGCTCTGGATCTTCAGTGTCAGTACAGGAATGTACACCGGCTCCCCAGGATGCACAGCTGTACTCCAGCTATGCAGAAACACACACACACACACACACACACACACACACACACACACACACACGCATGAGTAAACTGGTCTGGATGTCAACATTCTGGATATTGTATCATAGTTCAGAACAAGGTTATTATTAGCGAAGACTAGAAAAAGAAAACATGAAATCTCTGTATTCCACACAACGGTGTGTGACTCTAGAAGACTGTCAAAATCAAAAGCTTACATTTGTGGGGAAAGCAGCATATGGACTGCAACAAACTGAAGTGCACATGTAACCTAGAACACTAACATGGGACCTGAGGTAAGGCCTTTGAACTTGACCTTCTCTCATGGGCGTCTCATTTGCCTGAGGGTGATGAAACTTCCTATCATCAAGGCCAGTGTCTTCTCCCAGACACATCAGCCCCTTCGCTATGAGACTATTGCAAGGACTTTGGAAATCGCTTCAGGGAAAACCATGAGCCTGCCTGGAGTTCAGCTGAGAAGTTTGGAGTTAACTCACTTGGGGCAGTGTCTCAATGAAGGGGTGGATGTTGGCCTCCTTGGCCGCCCTCACAATCTCATCCTGAGACACGACGCGGCTGTTGTCTCCGTAGGCGATGTTCTCGGCGATGCTGCAGTCAAACAGGATGGGCTCCTGGGACACAATGCCAAGTTGAGCTCGGAGCCACTGGACATTGAGTTTCTTTGCTTCCTGACCATCGAGGAGCTTAAAAACAGAAACCCACAAGCCATTATACTCAAGAATAGACATCAACAAACAAAACAATCCAAGTTAGGAATGGGGTACAGATCAAAATAGAGAATTCTCAACAGAGGAATTTCAAATGGCCATGAAGCACTTAAAAAGATATACAACACCATTAGCCATCAGGGAAATGCAAATCAAAGCTACTTTGAGGTTTGATCTTATACCTGTCAGGATGGCTAAGATCTAAAACAAGTGGCAGCATATGCTGGCAAGGATGTGAAGCAAGGAGAACACTCCTCCGTTGCTGCTGAGAGCACAAACTTGTACAGTCACTCTGGAAATCATGACAGTTTCTCAGAAAGTTGGGAATTGGCCTACATCAAGACCCAGCTATACCATTCCTGGGCCTATACCCAAAGGATGTTCCATCCTACCACAAGGACACTTGTTCAACTATGTTCATAGTAGCTTTATTCATAATAGCCAGAGATTGGAAATAACCTAAATGTCCCTCAACAGAAGACTGGATAAAGAATACATGACACATTTTCACAATAGATTATTACTCAGCTGTTAAAAAAAGTTACAGGTCCCAACACTAAGAGGCAGAGGTAGATAGATTTCTGTGAGTTCAAGGCCAGCCTACTCTTACAGAGTGAGTTTCAGGATAGCTAGGGTTACACATAAATATGTTGTCTTAAAAACCAAAGCAAGACAAACAAAAAAAATTACAGACAAATGGATGGAACTCAAAAAGATCATCCTGAGTGAGGTGACCCAGATCCAGAAAAAGTACTCTCTTATAAGTGAATATGAGCTATAAAGTAAAGGAAATCAGTAGTTCTACATAGACCCAGAGAGGCTAAATAATAGAGCTCAAGTGGTCTGACATGAATTTCCCTGGAAAGGAGAAATGGAAAAGGTACTTCAAGTGGACTGGCCATGGGTAGGGACAGGAGCAGGAGGAATCAGACATCAAGAAAATGGAGGGAGATGAGTTCTGGGAGAAACGACTGAAATTGGAGGATATTTCTAGGTCAAGGTTGAAGCCTAATGCAAAGGAAGCTATCAGGGTAAGGCTAGCTAAGACTCCTAGCAATAGTGGGATAACAAGCCTGAACGGGCCATCTCCTGTAACCAGGCAAGACGTCCAATGGAGGGACTGGGACACCAACCCAGCCACAAAACCCTCAACCAATAATCTGTGCAAAACTGGCATAGAAATTGGGAAAGTGGCCAACCAATGACAGGTCCAGCTTGAGACCTATGCCATGAGTGGGATCCCAGTCCCTGGAAGGCAAAGACCCAGAGGCTGGATAGTCCAGAGACCTGGGATGGAAACAAACATGACTGGCAAAAAAAAAAAAAAAAAAAAAAAAAAAAAAAAAAAAGGCTAAGGAAATGATTCCTACTGCTGTTGGGTTATACTCATAAATTGGTGTCTAGCCCAACTGTCATCAGAAAGGCTTCATCCAGCAGTTGATGGAAACAGATGTTGAGACTCACAGCCAAACATTAGGTAGACCTTGGGAGTCCTGTGGAAAAGGGGGAGAAAGGAGTGTAGGAGCCAGAGGTGTCAAGGACACCAAACGAAAACCCACAGACTCAACCCAAGGCTCATAGGGGCTCAGAGATTGAACCAACAACCAGGGAGCCTGTCCCGGTTTGCCTAGGCCCCCTGCATATATGTTATAGTTGTGTAGCTTGGGTGTCCTTGTGGGACTCCTAACAGTGTAAACTGGGCTGTGTCTGACTCCTTGCTTGTTTTGAGGACCCTTTTCTTCTACTGGGTTGCCTTGCCCAGCCTTGATATGAAAGATACCACGTAGTCTTATTGGAACTTGATATGGCATATTTGGCTGATATCCCTGGAAGGTTTGCCCTTTTCTGAAGGGAAACTGAGGAAGAGGAGGAGTTTGGGGGTAGATAGGAGGCATGGGGGAGGAACTGAGAGGGAAGAAGGGAGGGGAAACTGCCTTTGGGATGTAACATATGAGAGAATAAAATAAATACGATTGGACTGGGACAAAAAGCCCACTGGTCACCAGGGGTCAATCCAATCTTATTGGTACTTTCTGATATTCTGCCCTAATGACCCAATAGATTTATTGTTACAGGTGTCACTTTGGAGTTTACAGGCTGTGGTTATTACACCAGGTAAGGTTTCAGACACTCAATCGTTAGTCTGATCACATAAAATAACATCCATGAAACAATTTACTAAGATGCTCACCACTGTTCCGGCCATGGGGTCGTAGAAGCGTTCGAGCAGCTGGACCACCGTGCTCTTCCCACAGCCACTGCTGCCCACCAAGGCCAGGGTCTGCCCCTTCTTCACCTCGAGGCTCAGCCCCTGAAGCACTGGCACATTGGCCCGGGTGGGATAGTTGAACACAACTTCATTGAATGTCACGCTTCCTTCAAACTTATCCTAAAAAAGTTGTTTACAATTTTTTTATTAGATTGATCTCACAATCAATGGAATTATTATTTCAAGGAAACTTTACCAAGACCAGTAATAGTGAAACAAGAAATGCCTATTTGGCATAGTGCTCGCACACGTTCACACAGTTAGCAAGTTCATTGTGATAGAAAATGAAAATGTGAGTATTGATTAGACAAAAAGCCACTACCCAGACAAGCTACCGAAACTCAAGTGTCTGATTTGTGCAGAGCTAATACTGAGCCAAGGGCTCTGAGGCTTAAGAACGGCTGCAGCAGGATCTAAAGCTAAATTGCTAACTGTATCATTATGACTGAATTATATCGCATAGACCTCCATGTAGAAAAGACTAAGCTATTATCAAAATTATTTTTGTTTCAGTCTATCTTATGCTAAATTTTTTAAATGCCAAAAGAAAAAATTTGTCGAGATACTAGCCACATAAATATCACAATGAAGCAAAGTATATGATCAGGTCATTGTGATAGAAAGAAAACCTTGGCCTGGAGAGATGGCTCAGCGGTTAAGAGCACTGACTACTCTTCCAGAGGTCCTGAGTTCAATTCCCAGCAACCACATGGTGGCTCGCAACAGTCTATAATGGGATCTGATGCCCTCTTCTGGTGTGTGTGAAGACAGTGACAGTGTACTCATATAAATAAATATTTAAAAAAAGAAAGAAAGAAAGAAAGAAAGAAAGAGAAACAAAGAAACAAAGAAAGAAACAAGGAAAAAAGAAAAAAGAAAAACAGAAAGAAAACCTTTAGGACAGAGCTCAGCCATCTAGGCCAAAGAACATTTACCGGCCACATTCCTTCTCTGCTGTAGCTGTCAATCAGAGGTTGTCTTTCAAACAGACTGAATAAGTACGCTGCAGACAGCTTGGCTTTTGCATAGTCTGGAGCAAATGAGCTGGCATGTCCTAGAGCCACTGCACCAAGCACGATTGCTGAGAACACCCTGGACAGAGATAGAGGGGTTCTAATTAGCTCCAAGGTGTTCCAAGTCCAAAGGCAAACTTGGAACTAACATTTACATAATTCTTCTTCAATCGTCATTTCCCCAAGCCCACACACATAGCCGTGAGATTCCAGTAACTACAGCAACAAGAATTTAGAGGGAAGGCAGGACCCACTGTCTCGGTCTAGTTCTTTCTGTTCACCTTCTAGCAGTGGGGCTCTCGTTCTGAGTTGGTGAGAGCCTCCAAAGCTTTTCATTTTCCTGAAATGGCTTACAATTGAATCTGATTTGTGATTGCAACTCATTTTAGTTCCCAGGTATACTCATTTTAAGAATGAAAAACACTGAAGCCCAAAATACCTAAGAGGTGCAGTGAGAGGCAGAGCCAAGGATCATCAGTTCCAAGTGTATGGTTTGGACAATTCTGTACCACATGTGAGAGCAATCACTGGAGTTAAGTTTTAATAGATATACATCAACAGATTATTTTATTTAACATTTACAGAACATACGCTTTCAGCAGTTCATGGAGTTCTCTCTAAAATAGATTAGTCTTCAGATCAAAAGAACTGGAAATTTATCTTCCTGATCACAGAGGAAGATGCCAACAATAAAAGGCATTTTGGAAATTTTGTAAGGGCCTGGAGACTGAACAAAAACTTTTAAATGAAGAGTAGGCCATGGACAAACTGAGACGTAAGTCACAGTCTTCTGAAACAGATGCAATTGGAAACGCAGTTGACTAAACAGGCGGGCTGCAGAGAACAATACCAGGAGGCAACTGTATAGCGGTGAGTGTCAACATCAAAAGAAATCTTCAAACGACCTAAAAATTGTGTCCCTGGGATGGAGAGATACAAGAATAAGGGCCTAGGACAGGGCTTAGTGGAGAAGGAGAGTAAGACTCCTAAAGCATCCTCTGTCCTCCAACCTTCATACTTCTTCGTGTGCTGTGCAAATACATAATTCTCTCTCTCTCTCTCTCTCTCTCTCTCTCTCTCTCTCTCTCTCTCTCCCCTCCTTCCCTCCATCCCTCCCTCCCTCTTCTGTCTCTCTCTCCTCTCCTTGTCTTTTTTCTCACACACACATATATAATATACATTAACAACAACAACAACAACAACACTACTACTACTACTAATAATAATAATGCACAAACAAAAATTAGAAGATCAGAGCAAAATAAACAAGAAATGAAATCAGTACAAAAGATAAGTGAAACATAGTCCTTCAATAAAATTAAGAGAAAATAAAAAACCTTGAACTAGATTGCGCAGGATAAAAAATAGAAAGGACCAGCGTAACCTACATAAATAAAAAAAGACTTGAAAACTACAAATCAACCTCATTTTTAATGGTTACAAAAATAAATAAATAAATAAATAAATAAATAAATAAATAAATAAATAAATAAATAAATAAATAACATTGGGACAAACTTGACCAAAGAATTGGAAGCTATTATAATGCAAACACCTATCTTAGAAACTGAAGAGAAGGGGGGGGATGGGGAAAAAAAAGAAACTGAAGAGAATAAGAAAAGGGAAAATCTTCTTCATGGATTGGAAGTATGCTGTGTAAAGTTCATATTACTCAAAGCAATCCAAAGATTTAATGCAGTCAGTTCCTATCAAAATACTAATGGTATTGTTTACAGAACTATAAAAAATGTTTAAAATATTATGAAATCACACACAGAAAAACAGAATACAATCTCGAGCAAAAGGACGAAAGCTACAGACTTCGTAATACTTGGTTCTGAGGCAAACTACCTACCACAGGAACTAGGACAGCATTGGCATAAAAACAGATACATAAACCGAATGAATACGACAGACTCAGAAAAAAACCTCACGTATCTGTATCTAGAGGCTTTTCAAAAAAGAAACAAGCAAAAAACAAAACAAAAGACCCCACCAACAATGGACAGTAGAAAGGGAAGCCCCCACAGTAATAATGCAGACAACCCTGGGTGTCCACGTATATAAGACAGAGACTTGGCCCCTGACTCCTCCCAGTTAGGGAAAGAGAGTAGATTTGCCAGACTTTAGGCAGACTTCCCATCCCATCATCAGGACCGTGGTTTGGGTCTGGAAATGAAACAAGCTGTTTAACCCCACCCTGATTTGCCTCCACTATCTTCAACAACTTCCTAATTACATCCATACAGTTTACTGCTTACTCCTGTCCTGAAAAGGTTCACATACACAACCAACCTCTTGCTTTGCTCTCAGTGTCACAGGCTTGGTGAACTTTAGACCCCTGGGATGATGAAACTGCACTTGGTGTGGTGACCAAGATCAGATTTCTGTGCCTACCAGGGTAACAGCTCCAGGAAACTGACCTCCTTGATCTCACCTCAGAGAGATGACGGTTGATTGTTTTCCCCCTATGCCACACTTTTTGCGTACGCCTATTAAAACCATACTATAGGATTGGTATACAACAACCTCCACACTTTCAAAGCTACTTACAGGATGACATCCTTGAAGCGCATGTGTCCATTCACAATGAGGTAAGAACCAAATCGGAAGCAGCCAGCGTAAGAAAAGTACATGAATGCTTGTGAGATGCTAAAAGTGATGCCGTAGATGTGAGCCTTCCGCACTGAATTCCTGAAAAGCACATCCACTTATTCAAAATTAATGTTCATAGACATCATTCAGCTCCTCTTACGCCCTGTCTGGCTGAAAGAGCACAGCTTATCCTGGCCAACCTGAGCTAAACTCCTGCCTTGAAAGATAATAGGTTAAGTAGGTAACTCAGTGGATTTCTGACTTACACAGTGAAATAGTCTCTATGACGAAACGTTATTTTGAGAATTAAATGCCGCAAACAACACAGATAGCCATCGTAGCACCTAGCACATGGTGGGTGTTCAAATGATAACTGGTATTGTTCAAACTATACTGTGTAACAATTGTGACAAAAATACACAGTATAACATTGGAATTATCTGAATACGACATATCATTACAGGTCCTGAAACAACTGTAGTCACATGTTAAAACTCATTCCAGTTTCACAAAAGTTGGATAATTGATGTTTGCATAAATACACACCTGAGTTTCTCCAAGCTAGATCCTGCTTGGAGGATCTAGCCTTTTGTTTTACATTATTATAGAACTGTAGCTGTACTTTATGAGGTTTCTAAATCCACCCACAGTAATTTCCTTTGGCAAAGAAAATTCACTGTCTTGGTGATTTGGGTGGCATCGTGGCGTGTATACTTGTGTGTACTTGCATACTGTGACCGTGTGACCGTGGTGTTGTGCTCATTTGGGAGGTGGATCCTGTGTACGGTGAGCATGGTGTTACACTGACTTGAAAGGTATCACTTGCACATTGTCAAATACTGTGACTACAGTGTCACACTTAACATTATGAAACCATTTTCGGTCTTTAAATTATGATCACATTAATAATTTTTTCAGCTTTTCATTCTTTGGAGTTCTAAATTTTCCACAAGGTAATGAGGAAATGGCACATACTTAAATCAGCCTATGTACTAAAGCAAACAAAAGCTTGGACAACTCCTTCAGAGAATGCTCATCCTGAACCACTCGGCTGGGTTAAACCGCAGTGACCCGGGTGTCACACAGCTCTCGGTAACTCTTGGCCCTCAGAGACCTAATCTTACTGTGTCCACAGTAGAGATGAAATTGAGTCCCGGGACTTGATGAGATAATTATCGGACAAGGGTCATGATTGTTCTCAGTAGAAATGTCTAATGCTCTTAGGGAACAGTAGCACATCCCTGGGAAAGCAATCATAAGTGAATTACCTGTAAGGTCCGTGTAATTTTTCAACATACATTGACTCAAATTTTCTCTCTTGGGTCAAGGATACAACAGTCCGAATATTTTCTATTGCCTCTGTTGCAATCTATAACAGAAAAATCTTCATTAGAAATGCTGCTTTTATTTCTGAAGTGAAAAATAATGGTCAGATGGACTGTAAGCGTTAAGTAAATATATTTTAGAGTCCTTCTAGTAACATCAAAACGCAGGATATGTTCTTTAAGACTAGAATTCTAACAAAACCGGCCTTGGTACTGTGCACAGAAGAGTAGCTAAGTCTCTGGGTGCTCATGGAAGCTTACACCTGAGGCCCAGAACGAAACATATAGCCCTGCCATTAGGCAGTCACATGACTGACTTCAATCACAGCCCTTTAGTGACCTTGCTTTCTTTATAGGGTAGAGTCTAGAAGACAAGATTAAGCAATGGTTTCTGGAGGTTACTGGAAATGATGGACATTTTCACCCTGGACACACCCTTTCTTAAACAGACTGTCTGCCCACAAGCAGGAGACTCCAGCTGGAAATGAATTGACCCTGCTTTATATTGTATTTAAGTGAACGAAGCATGCCTGATCCTGGTTAATCAGACTTAGTTTCCTGGAGCTGGAGGAAGTACCTTTTGGAAGGCCCTGTGGATTCATAGGGGTAGCCATCATTGGGGAGCAGATATGAATGCAGATGGTTGAGGAGTAAGATAGATGTGCAGAGAGGCTTAAAACGAGTACAGCCTGTGGTCTCAGGAGGCAGAGAGACTCAGAGCGAATACAGCCTGTAGGCCTATGAAACAGAGACGTATATACAGAGAGACTGAGAGCGAATATAGCCCATGGGCCTATGAAACAGAGACATATGTACACAGAGAGTCAGATACAATACAACCTATGGGTCTATGAAACAGAGACATATATACAGAGAGACTCAGAGATAATATAGCTTGTGTACCTAAGAGACAAACACATACGTACAGAGAGACTCAGAGACAATACAGCCTGTGGGTTAAGAGATAGCCAGTGTATTGTTTTCTGCACTTAAAATACATCCTTTATGTCAAACCACTTCGACCCAAGCCAACATAAGGTTTGTTGTTTTGTTTTGAATCCTTATAGCCAAACCATCCCTTGAGCATTGACTGTGATTAGCTATTGAGTCTAAATCACGTCAACCCCAGGAATATCAGATGTTAAATTTTGTGTTTTCCTTTCATCAGCTTCAACACTTGTATTTCAGCTTTCTGTTGTAAGTAGGTGAAAGATATTTTTTTTTTCTTTTTTTCGGAGCTGGGGACCAAACCCAGGGTCTTGAGCTTGCTAGGCAAGCGCTCTACCACTGAGCTAAAACCCCAACCCCGTGAAAGACATTTTTTATGCTAGGCTAAAAAACTCTTCTATCTTTGAAATACTAATAAAAATCTGTAACAGACAATAGAAGCAGCCAAAGTGTTGCCACATTAAAGGACACAATTTCCTTTAGCCTGAGGACAACCTTGTAGGGTAGTGTTATTCCTGTTTTCACAGATGAGGAAGTAAGGTGAGAGGGGAAAGGCCTCAAGGCCTGAAGCCTCAGAACTAACTCAGAGAATGAGGACTGCCAGGCCATCTGATGCCAAGTCTGCTCTTAGCCAATTGCTAAGTCTGTCTATTTTGAGATTTTGCACACAGAGAAACCAGTTGTAAACAAGTTTTCCATTAACCCTTGATTTTCTGGTCATGCATTATCTTTTACTGAGCTCCTGAGCTCAGTAAAGGGGATCTAGTCAAGATGGTCATAATACAAATTTATTATTTGGATCACAAAGGATGGTCTGATGGAACTAATTAGTAGGCTGTGCATATATTAGTGTTATATTTAGAGGATGTTATTACAAGTATAAATATGATTTATTGATATAATCTTTGCCATCTTCCTACTACTGACCAGCAACAAATACTCATATTAACAAGGTCTCCTTGGAAAATTGAAATGAGACTATCACAATTCCTGAAATATTTTATTCATTAATAAAAATTCATATGCAAGTAAGAGATCATTTCCTTTTGAACAAGTGATAGGGAGGAGCTCACCCAGGTTCCCACTCTATTCTCTGAGCCCAATTTCACTATGCTGCTCCATGGGGTAGAACTCAATGTAGACCCCACTGGTCTTAAACTCCTTCCAAGTACCTTTAAGGATCACAACTTACCTACTACACTACATCAGAAACTAACCAGATTCTCTCAGTGAACCAACAGTTGGTTTAGAAAGCAAATTTGAATCAGGATTGAATTGTTGGGAACTAAAATATTTGTAATACCTCACATTCTTCAAACCTAACATTAGGCTTCACGGTAAGCCATTCATCCACTGATCCCCAAGATGGCAGCTTTAGGAAGTTTATGAAGAAATCTGGACATCATCGTGGATAGCACCTCATTCCACCAAGATAGAAAGGCCATTGGAACTGGCAGAGTTTTCTCCACCATCATGTGGTGTGAACAGAAGAATAAGACTGAGAACTCGATGTTTTGTGTGTTTGAAACACTCCTCAATTCTCACTGCCATACTTCTGTTGATAGTTTTCATTGCTAGCAAAATATTAACTCTCTCGGTAGGGTCGTGGTCACTATGTTGGGTCAACTCAAGATAGTTTTATTTGTGTAATTTGCTGAGGGAAAAATTATCTTCACTATGACCATATTCTCTTGAGGATTGAAAAAGGACTACAAGATGGTGGGAGACAGAACGGTTTTTAGGGAGGTTTATTTGTTTGTTTGGTTTTGTCGTTGCTGCTGTTGTTTCTTAGGCTGTGACACATAGAGTGAGCTAGGGCACCCAGAGTGAAGAAACTGGCACCCTACAGTACGTAAGTACCCTATAGTACATAAGAAAACATTCAGCACCTGGAAACAAGAATGAAGTCCAGGACCCACAACACACGTTTCCAGAGAACTCTGATTCCAGGGCAAGGCCATGCCTGGGGCAAATGACTAGAGTTTGGAGAAACACTGACCCGCCATGGAGCGGTAGTCATGGAAACTTACAGGAAGAGGAAGTGGCAGATCTCAGTGGACAGAACGGGTTAAGTGGAAACTTGTCTCATGCAATCCTAGTCTGTGCTTTGTTTTATGTTTGTTTGCCTGTTTTATTTTGTGATAGTGTATCGCTGTGTAACCCAGAATGACTTTGAAGTGATGGCAAGTCTCCTGCTTCTAACTCTTGAGTGATGAGCATGTAAACATGTTCCACTACAACCAGCTTTACTCTTCCCCTCTCATGTCAGCCACACAGAGGTACCTAGTCACTCAACACCAAAGCCTCTCTCCTCGCAAGGTAGAGACACTGTCTTTCCCACCATACACAGCTGTTATGAAAGTGTTTGCGTGATGCCTGTGAGAGAATTTTCAGGCTGCTGTTGTAGAACCATCAATTTGTACTGGCCATCTCCTTTTCTTTCTAATTTTTCATGAAAGGATGATGTTTACACCCTCAAGAATAAATACATTCATGAATACAACCTATGATTGACCGTCTGAATGTGCGTGCCTTGCAAGTCACATTTATATGTTGATTCAGACATACCTAGATACCTATTGAGAGAATAGTGCTGTGCTTTGCCTTGGAATAACTTCCTGTCCACATCTCCACATTTGCTCAGCAGGTCAGAATACTTGCTCTGAAAAGCATCCAGACCTCAGTTCAAATATGCAGTATCCATATAAGAAGCCTGTCAGCCCAGTGGTCAGGAGCAGAGGCAGGCAGATCCTGGGAGTTCACTAGCCAACCCCTCTAAACAAAATGGGGGGACTGAGGGTCAGTGAGGGATGATCTATCAAGAATAGCAGAAAACAATAAAAGACCACACTCAATGCACTTCTATGGTCTTGAGTACTTGGCATGA
Organism: Rattus rattus; assembly: GCF_011064425.1. Taxonomy (NCBI): domain Eukaryota; kingdom Metazoa; phylum Chordata; class Mammalia; order Rodentia; family Muridae; genus Rattus; species Rattus rattus. Next base: position 140,776,528 of record NC_046159.1, on the reverse strand, counting down.
GTGTGTGGAAACACACACACAGATCTACACAAGTGAGGTAGCGTTATCATCTACTTCACGGGATGACCATGAAGATATTAAGAATAAGTCAATAGTAACGATGACTTCCCATAGGTAGTACAGTTGTCACACAATCTCAATCTTCGCGACAGATTAATTAGAACTACAAAATAGGGAGTTACTGCCACCTGGTGGGTGCTAACTTTAACAATTGAAACAAAAATCATAGCAGGGTAAGGGACCAGTATGAGGAATCTTCTGATCTTAAATAATTCATTTCTATACTCTGCCTTACACACTTATTGGTAAAAACAGCAACATTTATGCTCTCGACGATGCCAGGTAGGATGTCAAGATGAAATGCATTTAGGCCGTTTGGAAGATCTGTATAACAAGTTCTGTCTTGAAGCTAGAAGTGTCACAGGAACTATGTCATTTTCAGGTTCCAGGCATTATCAACACAGTAGGGCATTTCTGCCATTTCTGCACAGGCCGTGTATTGTCAGCTGGAGTGCATAGCGTCACACGGCCAATTAAGCCAGCAGCGTGTACACGCAGCCCTTCTGTAAGCTGAAGCCCGCTTAGCTCACCTTTCCAGCAGCTTCCATTTCCTTTTTATCTCTCTTGGCATTGCCAGCCAACATTTTCATCTCAACGATTCCCGCCACAGCAATGAATGGAACAACTGATAAGAGCAGAAGTGTCAGCTGCCAACCGTAAATAAATGATATAATAATACCCGTTCCGAGGTTGGCTGTGTTCTGGGCAATTAAAGCCAACCTGGTTCCTGTGGCCTGCGAGAGAAAAAGAATAAGGCAGCTGAGTGAACTTCCAAAGCCATGGGTTCGAGGCTTAGGCTCCTATTCTGAATGTGAAGAGTTTCACCCTTCTCAACAAACCCATAGCTTACGCCTAACCCGCAAGGCTCCATAGGATCTGTTCTCTCTCTCCAGGCCAGGCAATCACCTACTGTAGAGATAGGCTGTGAGGGCATGAACCTTTCAAAAGGGGGATCCAACCACAACATCAATAATTTAAATTATTGGTTCGATTGTTCAGGCAGAAATTTTCACTCTCTTTGAAACCGTGTTACCAAGTATTCACTTCCGACAAGACCGCCAATCGCAAAACGCTACAGCTGAACTAGTTGTTTGTACAGTTCAGAAAATCAGGACCATTATCATAGACAGTGCTGTCAACTCTCTGGTGTGCCCCATCCCTTCCCTTCTCCCGTGAAATCAGTGAATCTCACAGGGTGGGGACCCAAGCTGGCCAGAGAACAGCCTTCTCTTGAGATAGCTATTGGTTCAGGCTTGGGTGTGTGATTTGTGAGCTGTTAACAAGAGTTATGGAAAGGGTTTTCATTTGATGGACGAGGTACAGATGTGTGTCCTCTCCAGAGATGGGAAATGAAGAAGCTTCCAGTTCTAGTTGCTATCGGTTGCCAACCAGGAAATGGGCCTCACAAAGCCAACACCGAAGAGGCAATTCACCATACAGACAAGGAGGCTGGGTCTCTGATTGCCTGTACCGAGCCAGCCGATCAGTCGACCTGAAGTCTAAACTTTCCCTTTCTGTTCAAGTCAGTTTCAGCTGGATGCTCTGATAGTTCCAATTAAAAGTATCTTTGTAAAACTGTTTTTAGGGCCGTGTACACTCCAGGCGAGCTCTGTTCCGCCGAGCTATCCACCCTGCCCTCCGACCCCGGCTGAAAGCATTTCAGCAGACAGAGCAATGCTGCGCTTGCTTTCCTAAGGACAAGACTAGCAGAGAGCAGCCTACTCACTCCTTGGACCTGCGCAGCATCTGTGGCGAGTCTTGTAGAGAGTGCACCAGTACTGTTTTTATGATCGTCAAACCAGCTCATGTCCTGTGGAATAAAACACACCTTTAAATGAACTCACAGCTAAAACCAACAGAAACGAAGCCCTCTCGAAGTGCTTCCGTGAAGAGAGACATCCAAACTGAGTGTGGGTATTGGAATTCAGGGGAAGCCTTCTATACAGATTGGTGGTCCAGGTACAAGCCTGAGCACCACACTACAGACACACTGGGCCACCCGTCCTGGCTATTCCCCGTAAGAGAAAGGGGTCCTAGTCAGGAAGGAATGGATTCATCTGCCAGGCCCACCCAACGCTGGGCTCCCGTGGCTGCTCTTTCTACCAAATTGTCACAACTAGCTCTTGTCACGTCTTGTACTGTGGACACCTCTGCTCTCTATGGTGCTATTCTCATTAAGAGACAATCTTTTTTTTTTTTTATAAACTGTAAACAGGGAAATTAAATGTTGAATTCTTGCTACACTTTTATTTTGCCTACACGAGGATTTTTAAAAGTGTTATCTTAAGTTTGATACTAATTATAAATACTTACTGGCAGTATCTTTTACTTTCGCATAGAGTTATTTCTCCCACGTAGCAGGAGTTTGGAAGGTCTCCCAAAGAATTCATCAATTCAGATGTGCTAAGACTGTAATGCCCGCTGCCTGCCCAGTGTGAATAGGGATATAACCAATTCAAGTCAACCGGCTCTCTTTAGGACCTTTCCCTTAGAGGTGGGATACATGCTTTCACATTTCCCATACAACCTGCCCCAGAATGTGAACCTGCATAATCAGTAAAGTGTCACTAAATGAACTCGTGAATGAATGTCAGAACAGGGCACATGGGCAAAACATAATTCAATTTCTAGCATCTGGGGAAACCTAGTTAGAAGGTCAACTGTGGCAGAAGAACATGGATACACCCTACATTCTCCAAAGCCTGGCCAGCATCTGCAGAATCCAAAGGACAAACACAAATACTGGAGATGAGTATCTATATGGAGACAGAGAGTCTGCAGAATAAGCCAAAGAACTCTTGAAAAATCTGCTCCGAGGAAAACCTCGAGGAGTTATTATAGTCAGGACTACAGTAACTAGTAGAACCCTAGTCATTTCTTGCTTGGAAGTTATTGAGGGGAAATACGAGCATCGTTTTGCTAACAACAGCAGGCAGAGTCCTAAATCTAAGCACCAGGCATCATCTGCAATGCACTCACCTGTCTCAGCATTGCTTTGAAGGCCATGGACCGGAGCCTTGTGGTGAGGATCTCTCCAGCTTTCCCGAATGTGAAGCCCTAGGGAAGAGAAAAAGCCTCAGGGTCCTTTTGCTTCTCATTGGTGTCCTGACACAACTACATATACTCACAGTTGATTTTAATGTATCTGTATGTTGACTGACTATTCAATCAACAAAAGCCAACTTGAAATGCAATGTGCTCGGTAGAGCGCTTACCTAGGAAGCGCAAGGCCCTGGGTTCGGTCCCCAGCTCCGAAAAAAAGAACAAAAAAAAAAAAAAAAAAAAAGAAATGCAATGTGCTGCTGAGTCATTGTGAGGTCTGGAACACTGGAAGTCCCAGTTTAGCTTCTCTTTCCTTTCAGTGACTCTGGAGGGCAGAATCTCGGTAACCAAGACACCGTGTTGAACTAGAACGCTTCTATGTGTTCCTAACACTTTCAATATAATGAAAACAAGAAACAAAAGTTTGCAGAGTCACACTCTGGTTGCTGTGCTATAGAAAGAAAGATGGTTTTTCTCTCAAACTCCAAATGAACCCATAGGCACAGCCTCACCTGCTCCAGGGTTAGGCAACTTCCTCTCCAAGTCTCCGTGCCAGACAATTTCCCTCTCCCTAACAACTGTGTCCAAGTTGGAGGGTACCCAAGATATCCCGAGATGCTTTGCTTCCGGGGCATGTAGGATGGTTGGGCTCCAGTAAAGCTATGAGCTCTGGGGTAGGCTGTGCAGGGCACTTGAGTGTGCACTGCTGGACTCTATCCTAAGCCAGGTATGGGTGTGTGGGGTGCAGCTGCCCCACAGCTTCCTTATTTAAGCCAGGCCTGTCCTCACCTGCCTTTGCAGGAGGGCTGCTGCAGGCTGCCCCATTGTTCCTTTATGTCTAGAATTCCACTCCCAGGTAAGCCTGAGGTTGGAACTGCATCAGACCTCTGAGGTGCTACCAGCATGGCAATGAGTTCCAGATGAGAACATCATCTTACTGTTGCCTCTGGCTCCACAGTGAAAGAGGTGACTAGTTCCATCCTGCTCTCTGCTCTAGATTGCGAAGTCTGCGATGCCACTGGATTGAATGGGACTTGGTGGAAGCTTAACTAGGTATAGAAGAAAACGGGCACCAAATTCCTGTTCTTGTTCATTTGAGTCAGGATCTCACTGTCACGCAGGCTTACCTGTAACTTGTGATCTTTCTGCCCCAGCTTCCAGAATGCTGGGATTATAGCTGTGCATTACCTGCCTAGCTTTGGCTACCTTATTTCCTGGCTGAGTCTATAATATATGAATGTAAACGTCTGTTCTTTCTAATAGTCATCAGTTAGGAAGGAGAAAGTTCAGTTACACCGTATTGGGGAAAATAACAACAAAGAGAATGCTATTCTACTGTGGGTTTTGTTGTTGTTGTTTTGTCTTTTTGTTTGGTTACACTCTTAGTTTTCACGGTCGTTTTCCTGGTGAAGGAGGTTGCCCATTAATGAGCCTTGCCTCCACTGGATCCTCAACTCGTCTCGGTGTGAGGATCTGGAAGTTCGGTTAGGTCTTTACTAATTTGTCTATTCACAGACTTGGAGATAAATCATCTCTGCTTACCTGAAGGAAGAAAGTAAAGAAGGAGAGGACTCCTAGGCCCAAGAAGACCAGCGAGAACATGTTACACTTCTGTTGCTTTACTGTGTCATCCCCAGGGCCAAAGATCTAGAAGAGAGCATTGAAACGTGGGTGTCTGGACCCACCCTGCTCATTCCTACCCCAGGCAATGGCTTGAGGGTCACAATTGTGAAAGTAGATTTTGAATATGTGCTTTTTCCAAATTATGGTAAAACACAATGAGCACACCCTTTTAACCCTTATTAAGTGCACAGTCCAGTGGCATTACATATATGCACCTTATCATGTAGCCTCTCTTTGCTCCAGTTGCCACCGTGTTTTCATGATCCCGATGGACATTTCTTCATCTATTATAGGTCATAACTAGGTTGGGCACAGCAATGGGCTGTGACATGTCTCCCCTTCCTCTGTCCCCAACCCCAGCCCTCAATCTTCTCTTCTGGGAGCTTTCACTGACCAACCTTCTCTTCTCCATCACCATACCCTGTTTTTAAACACTTATTAGCACCTGACACATCATAAATTTGTATTTTTGCTTCTGTCTTGTGTGTGTGTGTGTGTGTGTGTGTGTGTGTGTGTGTGTGTGTGTTACCACAAAACAAGTTGGCTTTTGTAGGCACAACATAGTTTATTCTGTGATCTGTCTTTCTAGTGCCCGGATTCTAAAAGAAATGTGCTTGTAATTTATGTATCTCTTGAACTACAAGAAAGTCAAGAACTGTCTCACATTGAAATTGAATAAGACTCAGAGGGGTGTTTTAATTTTTTTGTTGTTTATGGCCTTAATGTATATCAATGCCCAACATCATGAGACTAACATTTTTAGCATGTAGGAGGAGAATATGCCTCTCTGGTAATAATAGAGGGTGATTAAGGAGTCTATGTAACACGAAGACTGACACTTTTAATAACTCCGCATACAGATCAGTCAATAGATTTAACGATTGAAAGCCAATGGATTTTTTTTCTTAGTGACAGACCAGCATTGCGGGGAGACTCACTCAAGTACAACGCTTTGAGGATGTAAAACTGGGAAGACACTCTAGATGCTTGCACCCGATCACTTGTGTACTCTCAATCCTCAAACACATAATCCTTGAAACAGGTTCATGTTATAGATGAAGGAACCACTGGGCAGATAGAAACTGTCATTCCTGGTCTTACCCACTTGTTCAATGTGGAGGCCAGACTGTGCCCGGAAACCTTGACTTACAGCTAGGCTAGTATATGAAGGCACCTTCTCCTCCATCCTGACCCGTCCAGGCCCACAGCCCTGTGAGCCAAGCAGTACCCCCTCACCTCCTGATGTGGATTTTACCCAAATGATAACAATAAAGTTGAGAGCCTTCTCCATTGATTTTTGTACTTTGTAAGTTCACTAATGTTGGAATGGAATATTCAAAGGTGACTCATTTTCTCTCATAACGAGTTTAAACAGAACTGAGGATTTTGGCTTAGTTTATTCTGAAGCTTCTTAACCCCAGAATTGGGGAGCCTAGGCCAAGCTTTAGCTGACGGACTGTTTCCATCTGGGTTGCTGTGGGATGGCTTCAAACTTACAGCTATCATCTCTGACAGGATGATGGAGAATGCCGGCTGGAGGGCCCCGTTGGCAATGGCACAGAGCGTCCCCACCACAAAGTAGGGCCACTCTGTTTTATTCAGTCTTAAGACCTTCAGAAAAGACACCGGTGGCACGTTTGCATCCTAGAAATATAAAAACGTGAGGGCGAACAGCCATTTGGTGCTGCAGACACAGAGAACGCATGACTATTACCTTCACATGTCTTTCAAACCAGATACAAAAAAATATCCTGCCCTTGACTAAAGAATAAAAAGCAGTGCCTAATGTTGACCTGGGACCAAACATGAACCTCATACACAGATGGATATTTCCATGGTGTGGCCAGCTGCTGTGCAGGTCTGGTCCTCACGTCTCGAGGCAGCAGCTCTGGACATGGGCAGCTCTGGGTCTGTGTGACGGTCATGGCTAGGCTCTATGACGTAACTTGCAGTCTTTTCATCAAATGGAGTATCCCTGCCTCTCTAACAGTGATCCTAGCAGCATCACGAGGCAATAGATACGGAGGACAGATTTCCATCTTCTCAATGTAGAGCAGCTTTACGATCATTAACCAAAGGCTTGTCCTCCTTACTCTGCCCAGTGCTGCCAAATTAACCACAAGCCCTTCCTCTTATCATCATACCAGGACTCATTCTGGGCTGGCTTTATTATTCCTGGACTAGAAATATCATCTTTACAAAATTATTTTTATAAAATATAGACGTAGTCACTATATGCGAATATAGCATTTGATCTTAAGGTTAAACATCTCAGCACAGAGACTATATTTTGTCTGTTTTCACCCTGAAAGTCTAAAATCAGCATTTATCTAATTCACTGTCAAATACATTAAAATATTAGATTTCCTTTTCTTTAAAGAAGAATGTGGCCCACTGTAGGAGTCAGGTATTCTCCAGGGCTAAGGATTTCAATAGCAAAACTCTAAGGCAATGGCTTTACTGGCGTGGGAAAAGAAACTTACAAGTTCATTGGTTTCCACATCCAGCCTATTTTGATGTGCCCGTGAACCTTTCAGACTCTTCTTCGTAGAATTCCTAAATATGCGTGCTTTCCAGCCATTTGGGGCCACACCTCCAGCAGCCTTTTCATCACTTAGCTCAACTTCAAATTCTTCTGACAGGATCTGGCTTCCTGATGTCTGAGCGACAGACAAGACATTAAAGTGTGTGTGTGTGTGTGTGTGTGTGTGTGTGTGTGTGTGCATATTTGTGTGTCTGGATAGATAAAATCTCCAAGTTTAGAATAATAAAACAACTCTACCACATGTATCAAGAATTTTCACGAAGTTGAATTAAAACCAGGTTGAGGTTTTGAGATCAAAGACAGGACACTAAATTGAGCATCCATCTCTCTAAGAGAACCAACAAGGAACTGGGAGGGCAAATCAAAAATCAGAAGTAGGGAGCCTTGGAGCAATGGCACCTCAAGCAATGGCATCTCCAGGAGGAAAGATCAATCATATCCATCCCCCCCCCTCCCCGGCAGAGCTGAAAAAGAAGTTGTTCAAGTACGGCCGGGAACTAAGCAGGGATCATCAATGGAAGCACCAGGTGGTCGGGGCTGTGATAGACAAAGGGCTGACGAGGAGACACCACCTCAGGAAGGTGTGCATCCAACATCATGCTATCTGGGAAGCACGGGGAAACTCTTGCCCAGAAAGAAAAAGCAGCCATGGAAGTGTAAGTTCCCTCCAAGTCAACCAGGACTAGTCAGCCACAGCCCAAAAGATAAAAGAAGATAAAAAGCTCCCCAGGACGTAGATATGGAGGATCTTGGAGATAAAAGCTAAAGTTCCCACCTCTTCTACCAGAAGATTCTCAGCAGCACCTAGAGGGATTTGGAGGACTTTGGGAAGAATATTACCATGTGAGATTCTCCCAGACACCTCTTCTGTCATGGACCCTTGACCTCCCCTGGAGGGATATATTGGAAATGAAGAGGACAGAGAAAGGCTGGAGAGTGTCCTCTCTAGCAGTTAACTCCTTTTGTAATTAAGCTTTAGTGCTTTAAAAATAGAAAAATCAGAAGTAAGCACAAGGGAGAAGCACGCACAGGTTCCAAGAACGCAGAACTGGTGGAAGTGGTCGAGGTGACTTCAGCACAAGCCCTGTTCATTAATGGGACAATATCAAGGCCCGGCCTGGCTAAATTTAGCAGCACTATGACCAAGTAGTTTGCTATTTCCATTTAATCATACCAGGCCACCATTCAGTTTGAAAATGTATAACATTTTCTTGGGAAAGAAGACCCAGAGAATACCGATACAGAGTTTAGAGCAAGTCGGTTGTCTCCCAGCCAGAATCCTTGTGTAGTATGAGGTCATTCTCACGGGTGAAACAGAAGTGGGACAGGGAGGGATAATGGGCCATCCCACTTGAGACTCCCACGTCACCATTCTGCCTTGATAATAATCATGTTGAAATAAAAACAGAAATACCATCACTGCCTTCATTTCTTTTTCCAGTTGCTGGGATATACAAGCCTAACAGGAGCAGCCTAAGGGAGAAAGAAGGGCTTTGATTGGCTGGCAACCCCACCTTCCAGTCCACCACAGCCAAAGCTTGTAGAAGTAGCCACAGTGCAGTCACAATCAAGAAGCAGAAAGCAGTAACAGAATTCTGAGTCCGGGATCCTCTGCCCAGGGAATGGTTCCACCCACAGTTCAGATGGATCTTCCTACATCATTAATGAAATCAAGATAATAATCCCCTGTGGGCATGCCCCCGTGGCCTAGCTCCTTGTGGTCTGGATTCTGTCAAGGTTACAATTAACATTACCCATTATAATTACATACATTTTAAAGCAGTAAGTGATAAAGAGGTTATATGAAACTGAATTATAAAACTTTCTAACACTCCACTCTAAGTAATTTGAAATTTTCAGTAAGTATTTTGTGTTAGGTTCTTCAAAAAAACAATAATAGCTCAGTGACATATGATTCAAATAATAAGTCCATCCTTTAAAAACCATCAGTGGCTTTCCAGTATACTTAGAAATCCATGTCATTTGCCTCTTTGGGTGGATATATATGTAAAAAATTATTAATATATGTTTTACTTGACATATATCATACATGTTTATTGAGCTCAATGTGGTACTTTCTCCCTCTCCCTTCCCCTTCCCCTTCCCCTCCCCTCCCTCTCTCTCTCTCTCTCTCTCTCTCTCTCTCTCTCTCTCTCTCTGTGTGTGTGTGTGTGTGTGTGTGTATGTGTGTGTGTGTGTTGGAAATATATGTCTGGGAATGTGTGTGTGCCCACGCAAACAAGTGAGTAAGGCTAGGTGACAACCTCAGAGTTTGTTCCTCAGGTACTGTCCACCTTTTGTCTCTTAATGTTTTTGAAAGAGGGTCTCTCATTGGTCTGGAGTTCACCAAGTAAGCTACGCCAGCGAGCCAGAGTTCCCGGGGATCCACCTTCCCAACAGTGGCACTACATGTGTGCATGCCACATGCCTGACTCTTTCTCTTGCCTGAGAACAAACACGCTTATAAGACAAGCCCACACCAGCCGAGCTACCATCCCCAGCCTCCAGAGCACTTTTCAACATGCGTATATGCTCATCCATCGTGGCTCGTAGGGATAATTAGCATACCGGTCACCGCCAACATTATCATTTTTATTAGAGAGACACCAAACATGAAAGGTTACATTTTCCACTTAGACACTGCTAGGACAAGCACGAATTTAAGAATAGCCTCAAATCCCTAAGTTGTCCGACAAGTCCCAGCCTGCTAAGCATTAGTCCTGCATTTGGATCAGCAAGCCTACTGTGAGCCGTTGCTATACGTTTAAGAAGCAACTGCATGACTGGCACTGAAATGTGTGAGCTAAGAAGTTGCTCTTATAGAACCATACCCAACAGAGGGGAGAGAGAACCGATAGAGACCATATCCAGAGACTAGGCAAGGCCCCTGGTTGAGGGATGGGGCCACCCACCCATCTCAAAAATATTAACCTTGAATTGTTCCTCTCTAAAGGAAATACAGGGACAAAGAGTGGCATAGAAACTGAAGGAAAGGCCATCCAGAGACTGCCCCACCTAGCGATCCATCCCATCTGCAGACATCAAACCCAGACACTATTGCTGATGCCAAGAAGTGCTTGCTGACAGGAGCCCAGTACAGCTGTCCCCTGAGAGGCTCTGCCAGAGCCTGACCAATAAGGATATGGATGCTTGCAGCCAATCATCAGACTAAGCATGGGGACCCCAATGGAGAAGTTAGGGAGAAGGACTGAGGGAGCTGAAGGGGTTTGCAACCCCATAGGAAGAACAACAATATCAACCAACAAGACCCCCCCCCCCCAGGCCAAGTTCCCAGGGACTAAGCCATCAACCAAAGAGTACACATGGAGGGACCCATGGCTCCAGCTGCATATGTATCAGAGGGTGGCCTTATCTGGCATCAATGGGAGGGGAGCCCCTTGGTCCTGTGGAGGCTGGAGGACCCAGCATAGAGGAATGCTAGGGTGCTGAGGTGGGAGTGGGTAGGTGGGTGGGTGAGCACCCTCATAGAAGCACAGGAGAGGGGGAAGGGAGAGGGGGTTTGCAGTGGGGAGGAACTGGAAGGGGGATAACATTTTAAATGTAAATAAAATAACCAATAAAAAAGGAAATTAAAAAAGGAAAAAAAGGAAAATAAAAATACCGAAAGAAGCCAATTATTCATCTTTAGAGAAACTAAACTATAGGTTAGTTTGTAGAGAAAATTAGTTAATGAAACATATTTTGATAAATACTGCTGAGTAATTGAAATAATAATATTTCATGGTGTGTATCTGGAATGTCAAGGGGGAAAATCTGAGATACACCTGTATAAGCTTCTCACAATGTCAAAGATAATACACATAGTTTAACGTTTATGAACTTGAGTCATAGGAAAGTTTTAGGTTACACATCCTGCAAGTTTGCTAAAACGATAGTGTACAATATGAGACAAGCTAATAATTTTTTAGGGAGGAGAGCAAGCAGTTTTTAAAACCAACTACTGACCTCCTAAAGCTACAGATGTTGTCACTTGAGTTTTACCAGGTTTGTCTACAAAGCCTTTATAAATTGGACTCCTTCTCCAACCACTGTAGATCTCTTTCTCCTTGCACTGGGAAGGAGCTGTAGTTTGGACACATCCCCCAGACAATCACTAATTATTGCTCTAATGAATACATTAACTGTGACTTTTACACTTGCCTGTCTTCACCTGAGCCCTCCACTCTTTCCCAGGTTCCAACCTAAGACCCAGACAGCAGAGAAAGCCATCGGGATGCGCTGCTACCTGCATGTTAACAAGTCGGAAGTAGATCCCTTCCTTCTTCATCAGCTCACTGTGGCTTCCTTGTTCCACGATGACGCCATCCTCAAACCCAGCGATGACATCTGCATTCCGGACGGTCGACAATCGGTGAGCTATCACGATGGTGGTCCGGCCTTCTCTGGCCTGAAGAAGAAAAGAATGGATCTGTGGCACACCAGGATTATGGCACGAACACACCAGCAGTGAGTAGGCACAATTAAGCCTTGGGCAGATGCCTCTTGCAAGCAGAGGAGAGAGAGCGGCCCTCCATACTTCTGTGTGCTTGGAGCACAGGCACCACTCTTTTATAAAAGACAAAAGTTGCTCCTGAGTTCCAGACCAGACAGGCCGCCAACCCTTTCAATATGAGGGTGGATTACTCTGGAAGCCTATGGTGTTATCTGATACTCAAGGAAGTTAAAGATTTGCCCTGATAAGTACCTTCGCATTTCTCTGATGAGTCCTACCTCTGAGCGGTTCGGTGCACCACAGACTCTGGCAGAAGGATTTTAGGGAGATCATTGGGAACTGACAGCCTTCTCCAGAATCCCATAGTAACATAATTCCAACGGCTGTAGTGTGGGTATTTGAGGCTAGTTCAAATTAGGTCTCAAAGATCCTCGAAATCCTATTCTCTAGAGTAGGACCAATTCTGCTGCCTTTTAAACTCTGCCCCATGTGGCTTTTAAAAATGCTGAAATCAGACCATTCCTCTAAGTAATTCAGTGACCTCACATGTTGGTTTAATGAATTGGATGAATATTTAAACCCTAAGTCATACCCACCGTATTATTAATGTTATGTCAGTAACAGTAGCTACCCTTTCTGGCCCTCATTAGCTCTATTTGACTAACAATTTCTCACGACTAATAATATCTACATCACAGACTCATCATAATTTAACTTAATTGACCTAAGTACTTTGAATAAGAATAAAGAAGTAGGAACAATCTAAATGCCCATCAGTTGAAAATGGTGACCCAAATGTGGTACGTCCATACAATTGGAATCTCACCGAACCGTGAAAGGAATAAAATTTAACGCAAATTACAACATTGGTGAAGCTTGAAAATTCTGTGCTACATGAAAAAGACAGCAACGAAGGCCAGCAAGATGGCTCAGCAGGCAAGGGTGGTGAGACCACTGGATGCTGGGAACCCACATAAAGGTGGAAGGAGAGAACCAACTCCACCAAGTTCTCTTCTGACCTCTGCACAAGTGCTGTGGCATGTGTAACACACACACACACACACACACACACACACACGCACATGTATGTTATATATAGGATATATATCATGCACATATAACAACAGCAAAATCAGCAGCCAAGTATGATTACATTCATATGAAATGTCTAGAACCAGCAAAGCCACAGAGACAGGACAGGGCTATTGACGGTGATGCCAGAAGTAGTGTCTGGCTTCTTTTGCGCAATGAAGTATTTCTGGAGTTAGATAGTTTGATGATTGCAGAACCCGATGAGTATGCTAAATGCCATCAAACAATACATTTTAAAATGGAATTTTTTTCTTTCATTTGGGGATTCTAATCCAGTTTTAATTTTATTTATTTCTGAATTTCAAATCTTTTAATGGGGAGTGATCATAATCACCCTAAGGATCAGGTACATTGCTTTGATACAATTTAAGATATCATTGTCAATTAAATTTACAAACAATGATGCCACTATTGCCACAAAACAGATTATTTTGAACTATTTTTAAACTACAGCAGTGTGGAGGTAACCAGAATCATATGTGTGTGCACATATGCATATATGTAATACATCCACATATATATGTATTTATGTGTATTTCCACGTATACTTCAATATAAGTATTTGTCTTTTTACTGATTTAACAAAAAAAAAATCCACAATATGTGTTAAAATTTAGAATGAAGTAGGAGACACCCAAGAAAAGGACAGCATGCTATCACTTAAAATCATTACATAAAAATACCTAAAATTATAAATTTGTCAAATTAATTAATTTGTCAAATTAATTTCTTCACATATTTTAGCATAAGTGTTTTTTGTCAAACAAAATCCATGTGCAAGAAAGAAAAGAGAAGAAAAGAAAAGAAAAGGAAAGAAAAGAAAAGACCACACAGACACACACACACAGTTCCTCCCGCAAGCCTGGGTCTAGGTTCACTGAACCATGCATGGTGGAAGCCAGTGAGGAAGTCATTGACCTCTCTCTGTGTTAATGTAACAGGCCAGGAGAAATCAATAAGTCCCAAGAGACGACCTCATTTCCCCTTTGGGTTTTATTTCCCAATCTGGATTCCCAAAGAACTGGCAAAAGTCTGCAAAACAATTTGCTCCCTGTCCCCCACCCTGGGTGTTTACCTTATCCAGAGCGGCCTGTACCTCCGCTTCGCTTTCTGTGTCCAAGGCTGACGTGGCCTCGTCCAGCAGGAGGATCTTGGGGTTGCGGACCAAGGCACGAGCAATGGCGATCCTCTGTTTCTGTCCCCCGCTCAGCTGCGCCCCTCTGTCACCAACCAGGGTGTCAAATTTCTAGACAGAAAACCCAGAAAAGCTCTCAAAACATATTGTTTTCCAGTTTTACATTGTTGGGGATCAAACTCGGACAAGGCCTTTGAGTATGCTAGGAACGTCCTCGACCACTAAGCTACAAGCCAGCCTTCTTTTTTTTGGTGGGGGAGGAGGAAAGGATTTATTCAGCTTATACTTCCACATTGCTGTTCATCACCAAAGGAAGTCAGGACTGGAACTCAAGCAGGTCAGGAAGCAGAAGCTGATGCAGAGGCCATGGAGGGATGTTACTGGCTTGCTTACCCCGGCTTTCTTAGCTCTCTCTCTCTCTCTCTCTCTCTCTCTCTCTCTCTCTCTCTCTCTCTCTCTCTCTCTCTCTTCCATCTTCATTAACTTGGGTATTTCTTATTTACATTTCAATTGTTATTCCCTTTCCCGGTTTCTGGGCCAACATCTCCCTAGCCCCTCCCCCTCCCCTTCCTTATGGGTGTTCCCCTCCCCATCCTCCCCCCATTACCGCCCTCCCCACAACAATCCCATACACTGGGGGTTCAGCCTTGGCAGGACCAAGGGCTTCCCCTTCCATTGGTGCTCTTACTAGGCTATTCCTTGCTACCTATGAGGTTGGAGCCCAGGGTCAGTCAATGTGTAGTCTTTGGGTAGTAGCTTAGTCCCTGGAAGCTCTGGTTGCTTGGCATTGTTGTTCATATGGGGTCTCAAGCCCCTTCAAGCTCTTCCAGTCCTTTCTCTGATTCCTTCAACGGGGGTCCCATTCTCAGTTCAGTGGTTTGCTGCTGGCATTCATGTATGTATTTGCCGTATTCTGGGTGTGTCTCTCAGGAGAGATCTACATCCGGTTCCTGTCAGCCTGCACTTCTTTGCTTCATCCATCTTATCTAGTTTGGTGGCTGTATATGTATGGGCCACATGTGGGGCAGGCTCTGAATGGGTGTTCCTTCTGCCTCTGTCTGTTCTAAACTTTGCCTCCCTATTCCCTGCCAAGGGTATTCTTGTTCCCCTTTTAAAGAAGGAGTGAAGATTCCGCATTTTGGTCATCCTTCTTGAGTTTCATGTGTTCTGTGCATCTAAGGTAATTACACGACAGCCTTCTTAAAGTATTTTAAATAGGAAAGTATCGTTTTGTAGAAAAAAATGAAGACAGCTGAAGCTTTGACTCTCGTAGTGTATCATAAAGTATAATAAATTAACACAGAATTATAGTAATTACCAACACATATCCCACATGTCTTTAGATTATTTACAAACAGAACGCAGTTTGCAAGCCTTACTTGAGTCATTTAAGGGGTTTACCCAGCAAGGTTGAACCACATTGTAACCCAAACATTAGCTTAGCCTTTGAAGCAAGAACTCAGTCCTTTGCATTTCAATTCTACTTTTAAGGGAGGCTTTACCTGTGGCAGTTTCATGATGAAGTCATAGGCGTTGGCCTCTTTGACAGCTTTTTTAATCTCATCCATTGTTACATTCCCACGGCCATAGCGGATATTTTCAGCGATCGTGGTAGAGAACAGTACCGGCTCTTGACTCACCACGCCGATGAATTCCCTTAGACACCTGACGTTAAAGTTCCGGATGTCCTGCCCATCGATGCTAATCTGAAAGAAAGAAAGATTTTCTATTCAATATTTTAAACAACCTGACTTCCAACACACAAGGGCTCCTCACTAGTATTGAATTCATTCAGAAGTTAGACATAACAAACAGTAATATGCAGGAATAAAATATAGCAACCATATTTTCCCCTGATACTTTCATATATCTTTTTTCAAGAACAGATAATTGGTTATCCACCATAAGAAAATTTGGATATATTAGTTAATTGTCATAGTGCTTAAAAAAATGTCCCCAAGTCCTCTGTATACTCAGGGAAATGCATTCTCTCTCCCTGGGGCTTGACCTCCAGCCCCAGGTAGGTTTTAGGCACGCCACCTTTTTTTAATTCCGAACGTTAAATTTAAATTAAACTATCCCCTTACCTAACTATCCCATGTATGTCTAGATGACGTTTTGGTATTTTGTTATGCTTAAGACACCATAATCTACTTCATCATCTCTTCACTTTTAGCCTTTTGATATTTCCTTAATTGTTATAAAAACAAATCTCATTTAATTGAAAGACATGATTTATATTTCTATGTTAATATCAGTTGCTTACTGGAAATGTCAAGTGTTTGTAGGACATTAATTCCTTGATGAAAAGAGCTAAATAAATGACTATAAGTAATTTAATAGTGGACGACATCAGCAGAAATATAAAACACATCTGCTTCATTGTACCTTGTTGGAACTGGGACCCATTGCTCTTATTTCATAATTAATAGACATGAAGCAGCAATTTTTATAACACTGATCACTGTAGTTCTTCAGCAATTTAATGCATACATACAGACCTATATACATATATGTGCACATACATACATACCCACATACATAAACATACCCACATACACATACACATATATACGCACACATATACATACTTACCTACATACACACATATATACCCACATACACACAAATACATGCATGTACACACACATACTTACCCACATATACACATACATACCCACATACACATACCCACATACACACATATCCACACACACATGCACATACATACCCACAGACACACAGACACACACACACACACACACATACACACACACGCACACACACATTCTGTTTATTTTCACCTCAACCTCTACTTTCCCTCCAGCACTTTCAAACTTTCCTTCCTCTTTACAAATCTTTTCCCTAGTTCATGACTTTTTGCTGTGTTTTTTTTAAATCCTCTGAGTTTAACCAAGACCATCTATGTGACTATGAGTTTGAAATATCTATTAGAACATGGAGGGTTCATGGAAGTAGGGGTATAGAAGCAAAGAAATGATTGATCCTCTTCCAGTATCCACCAAAGCCAATAATTTAAGCTAACCATTTCTCAAAAATATGTATTTATCCTATCTTTTAAAAATTAATCATTCAAGAATTTCATATTTTGTGTTTTGATACACCTACCCTCTTGTCCCAACTCCTCCTAGCTACACCACATCTACCAACTCTGGGTCCTCATTTAAAACACCCATGGAGTCCAACCTGTCTTGACTGCATGCTCTTGGACATGGTCATCCGCTGGAGTGTAGAAGACCTACCAAGGCCCATAAAGAAAAATAACTCTATATTTATTTTCAAATCATTTGCTCACTTCCTCTAATAAGTAGGGCTGCTTTCTCGACAGGAGTTTCTCAGTGATGGGCTGTAACCTGTGAGTATAAGCCAAATAAACCCTCTTCTCTCCCAAGTGACTTTTGGTTACAGTGTTCATCAATGCAGCAGAAGGAAAGGTAAGGACGTTTGTAAAGTTGCATTTTATACTTGTTGACCAACATTGGAAAACTCAATGTCCTTAAGTTGGAACAGCTGAAGAAAATAAACTGTGAGTTAGTGTTGCTTACTTAGAAGTGCAATAGTTCTGATCATTGTTCTCTGTGTAAGAGAATATCCTTCTTCAGAAACGTGTTCTGAATTATACATATGTTTAAAATGCATATACAGGAAAGGAGAATGAATCAAATGGGTCAAAATAAAAATTATCAGTAGAATTATGTGGAAGGTATGTGTGTTCCCTGCAAGAAAGAACACTCTGACATATTCTCACCCTCTATGTTCCTTCCAGAGATTCAGGTGTCTCTATGCTATGCAGTTCTTTCTTTTAGATGTCCCAAAGCTAAAGAAAATGATCATCTTGCTGAATTTAGCCGCTGTTTTAGGATTCGTGGTTTCTATTGTCAGGCTGTCAAGAATAACTCTATGGAATTTGTTTGTGCAAACCAAGCTCAATGGGAGCAACCCTCTTAGTCATTGGATAACAGAAGGGTCCTTTCCGGCTCCCGCTGCTCTCGAAGCTTCTACTAAGGGCATTTGTCCACTTGTCCAAAAATACACGTTCTGTCCAGATGCATTGCAGCGTTGTATATTCTTTCCAAAATCAGACTCACACACAGATTTGTTTGTAAGGGGACAATTTCTAAGGGCCTATTTCTGCCCAACTTCCCGCGTTGGGGAATTTGACTCTTCCCACTTACCGTACCCTCTGTGGGGTCGTAGAGCCTCTGCAGCAGCTGGACAGTTGTGCTTTTCCCACAGCCACTGTTGCCAACCAGGGCTACTGTCTGCCCGCTCTTCACCTTCAGGTTGAGGCCCTTCAAGATCTACAGAGGAGAGAGGGAGGAAGACACGTGTCACGACAAAGCTCCAGAAAGGAATTCAATTCTATTTAGAATTTAGGAAAAATGTGTCAATTAAGAGTTTAACTCCAATAGGAAAAAGTACCTAAATATGATAGGAGTCAAACTCTACTGGGAAGACTAGAGGTCAACTTAAGCTAGGTAACTTGTGTTGCTGACAGTACCTTGATATTAGCCCGAGATGGGTAGGAAAAGTGAACGTCACTGAACTCCAAGTTTCCCTTGATGCTGTCTGGCTTGTGTCCTCTCTCTGAAAAACTGTCAATTTTAGGATTCTAAATAAAACAAAATTCAATGACTATTTTATCAAATAAGCAATTGTATTTTAAGGAATAGGGTGCATTAAATTCTAAAAATAGAACCAGAGTAGCACAATCTCCTTCATGTAAGCGAACACACAGTGAGCATGTGGGATATGTGTGTATGTGTGTGTGCATGTGTGCCATGTGTGTGTCCATGTGCATGCATGTGTGTGTGTCCACATGCATGTTAGTGCACTAGTGTATGTGCATGTATGTGTGCATACAAGTGCATGATTTACTAAAACTTTTTTCTGATAATGCATAGGAATACTCATCTTATTTCCAGTTTTTGGCACACATACATACATTTCAATAAATGGTGAGTTATACATATTTAGACAAATAACAAAAACTTTGGATAAGTCCAGGTATTTCTGCCTTTAGAGGAACTTTTTCTTCTTAAACAATAAATAGAATTGGTCAAGGAGGTGGATTAATGCTGAGCATTAGGAACCATGGAAACTTGCAATGCATTTAGAATTCAGAATTAGATCTACTTCTCTAATTTCTGTTACCAACTTCGAATTTTACATGTAAATGCAGCAGCATGCAAAATATTTTCATTATCAATGTGGTCAGTTCAATTTATTCAATGTGGTTGATTTAAGGTAGGGAGAAGAACAAACCTCATAGCAAAACTCACTGTTAATTTGGCCCTATCCACCATTTATCCCCATCCTACTATTCTGTATAGAAATCATAATCTGGCTACAACATATAAAGGAGGTAAACACAGAAAAGAAGCATCTTTATCCAACACGATAGTAATGACTAATATAGACACACTCAAGTGAGATCAGTGCTATTATATTGCCAAATAAATTCACAGAGTTTCCTGTTGTTACAGTGTATCTTACTAAATAACCTCATAGACTTGATTCAATACTCAGTTATCAACACCACCGTGACTCCCTTAGCTTTCAGACAATGAAAGACTTACATTATCAATAATGTCAAAGATCACATAGGCTGCTCCTCTAGCATTGGCAAAGGCATCAATACAGGGGGCAGCCTGCCCCACACTGAAGGCCCCAATGAGGATTGAGAAGAACACCTGAGCGAAAGAGGAACCATTAGGAGCAGAAGATTATCACCTGAGTTAGAGCCTGCTTGGAATATAATATATGAAGGATCCAGTTTAGGATTTATTGGACACTTAGTAACTTTTGTCTTATTGAGAAATAATGTTTGTACATCTTTATGGGACACATTGTGACAATTGGATACATGTATATAACTAGCATGATAAGACCCCCCCCATCATCTTGCTAAAAATAAAATTGCTTTCAGTAAACAGTAAAATTTATAAAATTAATAAATAAATCATCTCCTTACCTAAATGTTTTTATTTTATTTCCCTTTGTATGCATCAAAAATAAGTTTTGTTTAGTCTGCCAAACCGTTTCCTTTTTCCCTGATCATATAGGTATTAGTCATAAAGACTTCTGAAACCTATTTCATTAGCTCTGAAGGTAATCTCACTAGAGAAAGCATCCCCCGTTAGTGTTTCCTTCAGTTCTTTATCACGTTCTCTTACTCTGCAAGGAACTGTACAAAATGTTCAACCAAAAACATAACAGATTTTGGCCCCATGTGATTTTTCCTTTAAAAGGCTATTATAGATTTATATATGGTCAGATGAACGGAAGTTGAACATTTCACTTTATATCTTAAAAACAGGTCCATAGTCCATGATGGTCTAAAACTCATTCTAGCTTCCAGTCCCCAGCCCCAGCATCCTGTGTACTGGGCCTAAAGGTGTGCATAACTATTCCTGGTCAGTTCATCTGTTTATAGAACACAAAATTATGTGTAGCACACAAAATAACACATTTCACATCTGTTTCATTGAAACATAAACTGTTATATAAATTCAATACAGTCTGAGACAGGATCCTTCCAGTTTCTGCCTGCACCCCGAGCTGACCTTGTGCCACAGTTCTCTCTACCCAGATCCTGCTGGGAGAAAGTTGGTCTCCCAGGAGTGCTGACAAATCTGAGAGCACAGGTAAGGCCACCACTTCTGCTCCAAGGGACCCACTGGGAGCCCTCAGGACACAGGACTCAAGGAGCAGTCTGGGACAGGATCCTTTCCGTCTGTGCCCTCAGCTGATTCTGTACCACAGCTCTCTATACCCAGATCCCCTTGGGAGATAACTGGTCTCCCAGTAGTGTGGACAAACAGGCTTACAGGAGGGTCAAGTCACTGTCAGAGACAGCAAGACCAGCTAACATCAGAGATAACCAGATGGTGAGAGGCAAGGGCAGGAAACTAAGCAACAGAAACCAAAGCCACTTCACATCATCCGAACCCAGTTCCCCCACTACAGCAAGCCCTGGATATCCTAACATACTGGAAAAGCAAGATTTTGATTTAAAATCACATCTCACGATGATGATAGAGGACTTTAAGAAGAACATAAATAACTCCCTTAAAGAAATACAGGACAACACAGGTAAACAAGTAGAAGCCCTTAAAGAGGAAACACAAAAATCAACCAAACAGGTGAAGGAATTGAACAAAACCATTGAGGATCTAAAGATGGAAATAAAAACAATAAAGAAATCACAAAGGGAGACAACCCTGGAGATAGGAAACCTAGAAATGAGATGAGGAGTCATAGACACAAGCATCACCAACAGAATGCAAGAGATACAGAGAATCTCAGGGGCAGAAGATATCATAGAAAACATTAACACAACCATCAAAATAATTGCAAAAATCCAATACAGTTTCAAGAAACCAGATTAATAGTATATGTAATTTAAGAAACATATAGGAGAAGAGAAATTATTCTTTTCTCTCCAGCCCTGGTAAAATTTCTACATATGTTTCTATGTTCTCCGAAAAACAGTGGTATTTGTGTCTACAAAATCCAAATGCCTTCCATCATTTATCTATTAATCTCAGTATAAATAAGGACCAATGAGGAAAAATTCTCAATGGAAGTATATGTTAAGACATTAATGCAACGAAGTCATAGATCTTTGTGATCATTTATCTTGGAAGTTACTTTCAGCCCGTGACACAGACATTGAAGTACCGTGACACAGACATTCAAGTACCCATGCTACTAATGTGAACAAATTCATCATGCAAGGTTAATGGCAAAGGTTAATGCTACCTCCCTTATTTATAAAACATTAGGAGGAAATGCAGAAGTGAAAACATGTGGTGAGCTGCCACAATGACAGTCAGAGAACCCCCAAACTTCACCCAGACCTGCTAAGGCCACTGTAAGGCACATTGTGAGATTCAAGTTCCTACATAGAGAAAGTCTAAGGACTAAATTATATTTAGAAGTTTTACTTTGAAAGAGACAAGTGCAACTTTTGAAATATTTCTGTTTAAATGATTTTTACTGACCAACTCCAACATGGAATATGGCCACAAAGTTTCACTGGTTTATAGAAAAAGACTACCAAAAATCTACGTATTATGACCTAAGTTTGGGAAGAGAAAAACATTCATATCTAGAAAATACAGACCAAAAGTCACCACCAAGTATACATGGGTTCTTAGAATGTAAGTAATTTAAAATTTAAAAGTTTTTATTTTAGTCATTAGTGTAATTTGAATGTATTATTTTCACAATCATGCTATGAGCATGCCTATATTTTTTATATAACCAGTGAACTAACATAGATTTTATTTTCTATTTTAAAAAGCTTCGTGATGTGTAATTTGAATGCTCTTTTACACAATGTCCTATCTGCAATAATAAATGTCATCTCTCTCCTACAGTTAAACTCGACAAGAGAATGAAGGTAATTCAAATATGTACTATTCTAATCATAAATGTTTTCCATTTAATTTCCACATGTGTGTGTGAAATCTGCAATCACAACTTTTTCTTCCAAAAGAAGAAAGGTGGAAAAAGAGAGCAGATGGGGGTGCAGGGTAGAAAGATGGCTCAGGGTTAAGAATGTATACTACTCTCACAGTGACCTGAGTTTGGTTCCGTGTACCTGTGTTAGGTGGCTTATGACCTGCCATAACTCCAGCTCTGGGAGGGGGGAATCCTACACCTCTGGCTTCCATAGGCACTTTCTTTTATACCCAACCCTTCCACAAAAACTTAATGCTAAAAGTAAATAAAAAAGGGAAAGACAAGGTTGATGGAGAAGACTTCCAGCTTTCTTACAATTATTAGAGGTCTTACTTACTGTCATGGCATTTCCAATTGTATATTCTTTTGATATAACCAGAGTGGATCCATACCAGAAGGCCAGTGCATAGGATGCATATATTAACAAAAAGGCAATGCCCATGGAGATGTTGGCCGAGATAGCCTTTTTAATTCCAATCTTTTTGGCATTTTCTAAATGCTTCTGATACCTACCAGAAAACGAAGAGGAAAATGTTACAGCAAGAATAACACTTTACAACCTGAGCTGTAATCAGCCCCTATTCACCATGAGGATAAGGACGGAAGCCATGAAGGTAATAAGGTCTTGAGGATTCCAGTATCCTCGGAATTGACCTGGTCCAGGATTGGTGCTCAGGAGAACGGGCCTAAGCCTGCTCCTGACTGGTCTGACTCATCTCCTTTGAACTCTACTGCACTAATTAGTGTTCCCATGGCTGTCCTGGGATACAGAGTCTTCCTTTCAGGATTGAGGTAGAGGGAAAAACAAACAAACAAGCAAACCCAGGGGCTATTCTAGATTCTTTAGTGGTTATATTCTTATTGGAAACCCATGTTTTCCTCTCTTAGAAAAGAAAATCTTCCCCAGGTTGCTCTTCTGGGTAAGGGACAAAAATTTCATATGTTGTCACAGACAAGCCATGGGCTTCTTACTTAGGTCTTTTAAAAACCAAGCTGTCGTCCACCGCCAAGCTCTAAGGTATAAAGTGGATCTCACAAGAGATATGGGACTTTCTCCATTTTTTTAAATTTTAGTTTCACTGTCTGAGATATGAAGGAAAGAAGCCTACTAACTAACACCTTTTAGGAAGACTATCATGAGACTGATAGACAGTTACGAACTGCAGTAAGTGTACTGACAGGCACATAGCTGGCAAACTCCATATTCTTGTTCCTGTTCTTCCTGTCATCCTAGAACATTACCTCTTCTTATATTTTGTTCATCCTCTCACCATCTTAATTTGGAATAGAATTTTGGTATCTGAATATTTTAAACTTGTATCACTGGCTTCATATTTATATCTACAAATCTTCAGGGCGATTTTTAAGAAATTAAAAAAAAACTTTTTTACATCAAGTTAAATCGATTCTACTCTTCCATGCTAGATCCAAACGGCGTAGAAATTTCAGTGTTGACTCTGAAACTGTAGAAAGAAATCATATGGGTTTTACAAAGGAACTCTGGGCAGTGGGGGAAATACCACATAAATTAGAGAATTTCTTTTTATCAAAACTCCCCAGCAACATCACTGCGTTTTAGTTTAACCAAATGGTGGATGGGAATTCATTAGGCTTTGTTGTGTTGTTGTTTGTGTGTGTGTGTGTGTGTGTGTGTGTGTGTGTGTGCACATGCGCTGCCACACAGAAAGGCTTCTCTAACTGCTTTTCAGTACCCAATTCTTTGGGGTACTTCACTCCACTGTGAGTGCTGCCTCGTGGAGTAGAGCCATGTCTGAGGAGGCAGCCCGTGTACCACATCCGACACTGTGGCTGCTGCTGGGTGGCTGGGCTTCCAGGTGCATGCAGCGGCGAGATTGACGAATGCTCCAATGTGATACAGTGCTCCAGTGAGAGTGGGCATGCTGTAATTACCTTCGCTTGGCTAACGGAGCGGTATGATTACACCGACATCCTGAGGTCCACCTGAGGGTTAGTGTGCTCTGTGTGGACTACTGTGTGCAGGAAGCAGCGGTGAGAAAGGAGAAAAAAAAGGAAGACGTTAGAGAACCAGAAACACGTTGGCCTTGAGGAAGGGTAAAGAACAGAAAAATGGAAAATGAAATGGAAGGGATTGAAAAAGCTTTGCCTTTAATACTGGAAACTTTGTAGAGGATTTTCAGGGACTGAATTTTGGAGAGCTGTGGGTATCAAAAATCTCACACAGAGAGATGTTTATATAGAATCATATTTCAATTATATCAGGGGAAATTATTTTAATGAGAAAATTACCGATATATATACATATATATATATCGGGATATCTATATCTATATATATATATATACGCATATAAATATATTCTCCCCAAACTCATTGAGATACACATACTAAACCTTTATCAATTCTATCTCAATGAAGTTGCTTCTGTTTGTTTGCTGTTGTGTTGTTTAAGCATTTGCCCATGCCCTCAAGCTCATGGCCATGGAGAAGATCTGGCATGGAGGCATTGAGGCAGGTGGGAAGCTCTGTTTTATTCTTATAGAGACCCACACGATCTCACAAAAAATCCTGCAATATGACTAGGAAATCCACGTCTCCAATTTTTACTTCTGTATTCCAGTTTGGAACCCTCTATGGTTCCTTTTAAGCATTTAAAAACATTTTTTTTCCTGACAGGTAAGTCCTTAGGGCTCGTCGGACCTCTAATGGGGTTTGTAGGACACGCAAGGCTGAAAACCACAAGTCAGAGCCTGACAAGCCACAGCCAGCAGCAGTAAAGGGCGTTTGTAGCATGTGGGGGAGGGGTCGCCATTAGGAAAAGAGAGGGTAGGAAACACATGCCACAAAAGAATGAATGAAACCGTATAAACGTGGAATCTCTGAACCACCAGACAGAGAAACTTCCTGACCTTTCTAGCTCTTTGTTCTGGCCCCCGAAAGCTATCACGGTCCTGATGGCTCCCAGAGCCTCTTCCGCCACGGCACCTGCTTTTGCATAGGCAGCTAGTTCTTTGTCACTGAATGTTGAGAGTATCTGTGCAGAAGAGAAACAGTCATGGCGTTAGCGTCGAGAGAAAGGACAGAAGGCAGTCTGCACAAAGCTTTAACGCCCGTTTCCCCATCTAAACGCTTAGTGACGTGCGCTTCATTTCCTCAAAGCCAGGTCTCGATGTGCACCTCCTATAAAGGCTAGATCTGAGCTACTGGAGTCATCAGGGAAAGGAAAACCAGACATAAATCTATAAGTGGTGTACTTGAGAATCGTCCCAAATTCCATCTATCAAAAACCTGTCAAGTAGGAATTTAGGTAAATTAAAAATTTACACCTGAAAGGATTAATTATGCTTTTCCTTTATCATGTCATAATTTATTGTGTTTGTAACAGGCACATATTCATATATGTGAAGGTACATGCATGTAAAAAGAATATTAATAGCAAACATTTTTGAATACTACAATCTTATTCCAAGTTGAGCATCCACCTTTCTTAAAGATGATCTCTTATATTCAACAGCAATCCCCAGGGACCTGCCTACCTCTGCCTCCCCAACACTGGCTTTATAAACTTGGAACATCAAATCTGGGGGTTTTCTAAAATGTGGATTCTGGGGAATCTAACTCAAATCTTCATTATTGCAAGTTAAGTCCCTTTATTGGCTGAGCTTTCTCCCCAGTCCTATGTCACGATTTTTAATCATGATAAAAATGATACTTTCAAACTTATTAATAGTAATTCTATTAGATAATAGGATGACTAAACAAGATGGCACAGGAGAAAACAAAGTCAAAACAAAAGAGATACAAGTAGTTAACTGACTGGCTCATCACGCTCAGATCAGACAAAAATAGTCAGCAAAATTGTTCAGCTCTGAAGCCTTGGTTCCAGTAAATACAATTTTATATGCATGTATTACACATATGCAAAATGTCCAGAATGGGATGTATTTGTCATGGTGAACAACATACCTACCCTATTTAAATCTTTTATATTTGTTCAATCATTTGGAGGACTATGTTTTTAACTTGTACTTTCTTAAATAGAAATATAGGCATACATGTCATTTCATACACCCCATCAGAAGATTTACTCAGAGAGGTAGCAGTGAAATTAAGAATTGTGACTAAAGCAAGAACTGCAGTGTTTGGACTCACTCAAGACGTTAATTTTCGTATTAAAGCTCTATGTGAATGAAACATTCCTGGGAGTGGCTTCCAGCACCACTCTGCACACACAAGTCCACACTTTGTGGGTTAGCACACACGAGTGTGCTTGGGTGTCACAGACCTTTGCCCAAACGGCTGTAGAAAGCCCCAAGATGGGGCTGATGGCCATGATCACGAGGGTGAGCTTCCATCCTCTGATGAACCCCACTATGAATCCTGCAAAAAACGTGGCTATTGCTTGAAAGAACATTCCAACCTTGTCACCAATTCCTTCACTGATTTTGGAGATGTCACTAAAAAAGATCACACCTAAGTGGTTACAGGTCTTCAGTCAGAAAGGTAAAGTAGACATTTAATAAATGCTTAGACAAGAAAAACATACCCATCCTATGGGAAACCTCTTACAGAGCCTTAGCCTCCTGGGTATTTTCCCACAAAAATACTACACAAAGGAAACTCAGGATTAGTTCATGCTTCTGAGAAGTTAATGTCATTGAAGCTAATGCTATGAAATTAGTTAATCCTATTACAGGAGCATTAGCATTGTGCACATGAAAATTTGTTTAAAAGAAGTAATTAGGAAAGGTATTATGACAGTAAAAGGATATTCAAAGGCAAAAAAGTTCCATTCTTAATTGAGCATCATTTACCCAGAATATGCATATATGTATACATACACATCATACACATATATATCATATATACATAGACATCATATACACGTATATGTAATTCTTTCTCCTGCCTGCCCTCACTCCCTCATTTCTTTCCTCCCTTCTTTTCTCTCTCCTTTCCTCTTTTTGAGAGATGGTCTTTCTATATAGCCAAGGCTTGCTTTGAATCTTTGACCATTCTCTTAGCATTCCATAGCTTAGTCCCTGGAATGCTTGGGTTCCAGCTCTGGACCACCACGGCTAGTACTTGAAGCTTTCTTTGAGCACTGTGCTGATGCCAAAAAGAAAATAAAATGCAGATTTCCCCACTTAAGAGTGCTCCATTCGTAAAGTGTATACAGATAAGTCACAATCCGTAAAGTCTATACATCAGGACCAACTCCTGGTTCTAAGCATCTCAAAGATTCAACCCATACCCTTGTTTGTGTTCTCACTATCAGTGTGACTGTAGTGGGATCATGCAAAGAAAGGAAGTCCTACAATGCTACTGCAGCTCACACCCTCACATGGCTGCCATTTCGGTTGGTGTGAAGGCTAAAACTTTTTGGTAAGGCATGGAGGTCCTAATTGCCTTCATCTTCTCTCCTTTGCTGACCTCCTCTGCTCATGTGCCAGAATGTCAAAGGTATTTCACCTCTCTTCCTCTACTGGAACAAAACGCTAAAAAGACAACTTGTAATCGAGCCTTGATATTTGTTTAGTAAGCAAAGCATCAACACTCTCTAAAGCTAGTCTCTTTGCAACTAAGGCAACCATTTATTTATCCACTCAACCATCTTTATTTGGGGTCTAGTACCTGCCAAGCCTACAGCAAGCTCCATGAAAGATAAATGAGTATAAAAGATGCATCTAGTCCTCAAATAATGAGAGAGACAGAGAGAGAGAGAGAGAGAGAGAGAGAGAGAGAGAGAGAGACAGAGAGACAGAGAGACAGAGAGACAGAGAGACAGAGAGACAGAGAGGAGAGAGAGAGAGACTCTAACATAAATAGAAAACACATTGTGGCATAATCTATAGAGGCCTCTAGAAATGACTATCACATATGTAATCAACTCATGGCTAATGCTCAAAGCAGTAATTTAATGTTGCTTCAAAGCTCTCTTCCCTCATCGATTTTTCACACACTGTTTCGTCTTTTCACCAAAGTGTGACATTAACAACATACGTACTCTGTCAGCCGTGTGTTGAGTTCGGTGGTGCCCTTGATGTCAAACCAGCCCATTTCTTGTCGAAGGATGGCGTGAAAAAATTTTTGCCTGATTTTCCTTATTTGTCGGCCAGCTGCCAAAGTCCAGAAGGAGACTTGGATATAGGCAGCCAAAAGAACTCCACCACCTAGTCCCGAATAGTAGTATGCATATCTGGAAAATAATTGAGGGGGCACTTTGATCTCTTCGTTTCGTTTTGAGACAGGGTCTCCTTGTGTAGCTCAGGACTGCCTTAAATTCATTCTGTAGCCCAGACCAGGATTGACCCTCGAACCTTCTGCCTCAGCTTCCCAAGGGCTGAGATATCAGGAATGCCAGCTCTTGGGGAAGAAGTTCAGAATTGGAAATCGGTTCAATTTGCTAAAGAAATCATAAACACACAGGATATTATCACAATTACACGTCCGTTTTCCTCTCTTCTTCAATGGCAGGGTGAGTGCTGCGTAACAGAAAACCTATTTGCCTGAAACATGGCATGATGAAACCTCAAATGAATGTGGTTAACTACGTAAAAGCAGTGTCAGTCTTAAATTGGTGACAGTTTTCATAACCGTAACCTGGGCTTAAATGTCCACAATGAAAGTGTCTCTACTCCTACCACAGGGCAACCAGCAGCAACCATACAAAGCAGGCAAAATGGTTCTATGTGTGAAGTTTTCCACATTTTTAATTAAAAGAAAACATCTTATTTGGCAGGCTCAAACTTTTAAAATTAATTTTATAAAAAGGTAATAAATTCAAATCGATCTGGGACAGAAGTGCAGCTAATTGAGTAGATGGTGTCTTTAAAAGTAATAAACCCCAGTTCCATGATCCAAGATCTACTTTTGATCTATTTTTACAAACTGTTTTCAATTAGCCCCCAGGCCTACTTTAGTGTACAGAAAGCCCCATTTAGTCAGTAAGCACCATTAAAATGCAACCAGACATAATTATTGTGCTGCAGGCTTTTGAGGTTTCTGTCAGGAAGACTGGAAGGGCTGTGGATGCCATTGATGTGCTGAAATCAAAGTGACAAAATGGGAACGAAGATGGTAAATAACTGTTTTATTAACTTTATTAAAGCAATAATCACTATGGTTACTTATAAGGATACCTGTTGTGAGGAGTCATATACAAGTGAGAGGCCGTAAGAAAAGCAACTTATGAAACTGGGGGCTGGGGCACAATAAGAGGAGGTGGGGAAAGAAATTGGATGTGTTATATAGTCTCACAACTCTGTAGCACCAGATCGCTTTTTCAAAATGGAATGTTAAAAGTAGTGCACAATATATACACAAACACAAATTACCTAGTCATTTCTTCTTCCAGAATTCTTCCTGGATTTAGCATTGACAATGAAAAATTCACTAAATAAAAACAAAAAAAAAGTCATTTTAAAAAAGAGGGACTATTAACAGGAATTGCTGGGTTTAAAAAAAAATCTGTTAAGAATGTAACTATGTGAACAATATGTAGAAGATGCTGCAGTTAAGTTTCTCAAAGAAAACTTTTTTTTTTTACCCCTAAGGGTACTTTTTAGTTCACTGAAACATAGTTGCAAGTGTGTAGGTCCAGCTGGGGGGAGACAGGTCCAGTTCTACCCCGTCTACAAAGTCCTGGTTCTGTGGCCAAGCAGCCTCCTAAGGCATCATGGAATGTGTGACTGAAGGTGGAGACCCAGAGGTGTACACCTAAGGCAGAGGTCGGAGTGGAGACTATCAAGTTTGGTGGACACTGCTATTTTCTTAGTGATTCAAAAGACTTGCTTTTGTAACTTTTTACTTGTATCCCTTTTTTTTTTTTTTTTTTTTTCTTCCCAACAACATAAGTAAGGGAAAGGCCAGATTACTTCCATTACAAAGAAGAAAAATCCCAACTGAGTGAGTCAGAAATAAGCCACAGGATCTCAAGGGCTAATAGTCAAGCCCTATAGTGCATCTTGTTTATTAACATACTAGGTATGTGTGTGTTTGGCAGCATTAACTGAAAAGAACCATACTAGTTATTGTGAGCTAATGGGATAAAACAAACAAACAAACAAACAAACAAACAAACAAAAAAACCTGCCATTAGTTGTTTAAATGACAACTACTATGCATTGAGTGTTTGTTAAATGCCAGGCTCTGTTCTGAACACTCCACATGCATTCCTTCAGCTTTCATAACAACAACGTGAGGTAACACTATCTCAAAAAGTTTCACTTTATGGAAAAGAAAAGGGAAGCAGAGAGAAATAGACACGTCTAGAGCACAAAGTTACACAGTGTGCCCTTTGCTCTCAGATGACTCTCTCTCTGCTGCATCGATCTGTGTGGCGATGACTTATTTCCACTTTAAAAAACACACACACAAACAAAATGAAGGGAAAAAGTAAGATCATCTATTTACAGCACTTGTGAAATATATTACTGAATAAAATATCCCTGAAGCATTGTTGAGCAAGGAGAAGGCAGGCACTTCCCATTCTCTGCCGTCCCAAGAGAGGAAGTGTTCTTTATCCTTTCATCCCGGGCGAATGGCCCAGGGGTCATGTTTTCTTGCTGCCGTGTAGCAGTGTGCCCTTCTTATCTTTCTCCAAAGGAAGATAAAAAGTTGAAATTTATTTCAACCGTGTCAGGGTCAGTTGCCAGGAGTGCAGCCGGAGTGCAGTGCCCGTTACTGTGGTTTTTCCCCTACCGATGTAAAAGGCTTCGCTTAGCTGTCGACTCGTTGAGGGATCCCTTCATTTTACTTCTTTTCTGGTCCGTTCTGTGGGCCCTCCCCCTTCCTAGCAATTAAACATGGAAAATCAGACTACGTCTGGATTGAGGGGCGGTTAAGTTGTCCTGGAACTGCGGAATTTGTAAAAATCACTGGGTGTTTCTCTCCCTGAATTTAGAAATTAGGTGAAATCTTAAGGTTTTATCTATTCACACCCCTACCTTTTAAATCTCTCCATAAGGATAACACAACTCAATGAGCACCCCGCCCTCCATCTCCCCATCCCTGCACACCCCTGAAAATGTGAATCTATGAACATTTCAGATCCTACCCAGTCCTTTCCAAGAGTCCCAGGCCAAGAAGGGCAGTATAATTCTGGGTGAGAACCTCTCCTCCGTGTCGCCAGGAGATCCAGGGCCCCAGGTGCCTGGACACAGTCAGACAAACGTGTTCAGGGGGCTCCCGGAAGAGTCAGGGGATTGGAAGTTTGCAAAGAGCCTGGACCCAACCTCCTCAGATGCCATTTAAAATGTGTGCCTTAAAAGGAGTTCCAGTTGATTACGTGGTTTAGTCTTTAAAAGTTATTGGGAACTCTGGAAATAAAATACTTTCCAGATCTTACCCAGACCTAGTCACACCAGTCCATCTCACTGATTTAGAATGTTCCAGCTGATTCTACTGTGATGGGATGGAGATTGCTAACCCGATGTCTTCCATACCATGAAAATGAGGAATGCTTTAAAGCTGCATTTTCATTTTAGGGAGATCCTGTAAAATTGACCTCTGCTGGATGGCGAAGCAAAATGATAGACTGGTTGAGTCACTTCCATGCTCTTGACTGCTCCCCCGACATCCACTGAACATTTATTGCATCCTAGAGGCCTTCCATAAGTAACCAATACGATTCCATCAGTCCATCCACAATCATCTTTCAAACGCTATTTTAAAATAATAGCACCACACTGGTTTAGCAATTTGGCCATGGCCACCCGACTATTGAGAGCAGGATCTGATTAATAAGGAGGCATTAAGGAATAGAGAAAGTATCTAGATCATCACATTAGACTCTCAAAGTGAATTGACACCCACTTGCCTAGGAATTCCTGTATCACACAGAAATGTCCAGCATCAAAACAAATGGTGTCTGTTCAGGCAGTTTGGGTGCTGTGTGGCCAGTTAATGTAGCTCAGAGCTCAAGTTCATTTTGTCTTCTCTGCCATGAAGCAACACAAGAACGTCGAAACTGCGGCAATCCCCCCACAGAATTTGCTAGATCATTATAGTCAGACAGAGTTGTCCTGAGCAATAATCAACTCTTTGATACTCTGCAGATGAGCTGTTTTCTATGACTCTGTTCTTAAGGTTTTGGATGCTTGTCCATAGTTTGTGCACAACCAGAGCATTGTGAGAGAGCAATCCTGTCATGAAGTAGCTTCACTCCACTGACAAGGATGGGCTGTGTTCACAGTAAGTCATTGTTAGAGCCTCTTGTAATTTAAACCTTTCCCCCCTCTAACATTCCATCTCACTTGGCTTCCATGAAGTCTAGTCGCCCAAGAATCCTCCCATTCTAAATAACATGCTCAAAAACAAAGCAAAACAAAACTCTATTTGATAAGCTGTAACTTCTTCTGAGTACACAACCCCAATGAGCTCTAGCTCTATGCTATTATCTCTAAACATAGCAATGAACACTCTAAAATTGGAGTGAGTTCATTGATGACATCATTTTTCTCCAAAGAGAATGTGGTATGAGACTATTACTTCCACAAACTACATAAGAATGAATTACTCATGAGAAATTCACAGGGCTTCCCGTAGCAAATTCTCCATGACAGGCAATATGGCCTGTGACCATGTGGTTTCAGAGAGCCAAGGGTCAAAACCCCAGCACTTATAATAGAGGGTACTGTGACAGAGTTGTTAACTCTTGAGTCTACCTCCCCAGTAATCTCTTGCTTGGGCAGTTTCCCTAGAGAGACCTTGAATCTGGCCCTTAGCACAAAGTACCTGCCTGCCTCATTCAACTTCAAAGCCATGCAATTGCATCATTAGTTACAAGTAAAAAAACAAGCAAACTGCTCCAAAGAAGCAAGTAATTGAATTATTCTAGAAAAACAAAACAAAACAACAACAGCAAAACCTCATAACTGAAAAGAACAAGGCTATGATACTTGGTCCAAAGGCAAATTCATTCATGATAAATACATTTAATTGTTTTAAGCTGATTTTTAAAAATGTAATTGTAATAAAAATACATGTAGAATGAAGTATACCATCTTGACGGTTTTAAATATACAGTTTAATACTGGTAAATATTCTTGCATTTTTATCCAACAATCTTCTGAACTAAAACCCTATGCCCATTACACAGTAGCTTCTCATATCCCTCTCCCAGTCCCTTGTAAGTGCCATTCTTCTTTCTGTCTCTATGAATTTAACTGCCTAGGTAGTCCACATAAGTGGATGATTCTGACAGAATCCATCATTTATCCTCCTCTTTAACTTAGCATAATGTCCTCAAAGTACATCCATCCTGTATCCTGTACCAAAAATTTCCCCTTATAAAGGCTGAGTAATAGTTCATTGTATTTTTCACTATACTAATCTGATTTTTTTAAACCCTAAAAGAAGTCAGTTTTTAGTTGGTGTTTTCCACCATAGGCACCAAAAGCATGCATGTGTAATTAATATGCAACAAGTGAAAAATCCATACGTAATTGTAACAGATCAAATCTTCTATGAACTAAAAGGAAGACAAACACAAAACGTCTACCTCTTACAATCCTTAAATACTTTTATTATCTCCTTTATTTATGTATCTGTTTGTTTGCTGGTTTGTTTAAGACAGGTCTCTCTGTATAACCCTAACTGTACTGGAATCCATTAAGTAGACTAGACTGACCTCAGACTCACAGAGATCCACCTGCCTCTGCCTCTTAAGTACTGGGGCTGAAGTCATGCTCCCACTATGTTAGGCTCAACATTTTTTAAAATAAAGAGTTATTTTTATTTAATGTGTTTAGGTGTTTTGCCTGCATGTTTATCCATCACAAACATGCAGTGGCCCTGGAGGCCTCTGACAAGCTACCATGTGTGTCCCGAGGTTTGAACCCAGGTCCTGTAGAACAGCCAGTGCTCTTCTCTGCTAAGGCATCTTCCCAGCTCCTACTAACCACCTGGTCCTATTTCAATCTATGCGGCCTGTTAACTTGTCCTATTGTCCTATGGTTACCTTGTCCTATCTCAACTTAACTTTACAGTATTTCTGTTAAGGTTTTTGGTCACTGGCAAAGCATTAGCAATTCAAATCCATCTGAAACAGGTTTTTTTTCCTCCTAGAAAAGCGTAATTATTTATCCTGGAAAAAAATATGCACAGCCCTGATCATAGCTGAGAGGGTAGAAAGACCGGGGATGGAAGTCTGTCTTAACGCGAGTAGCATACTATGAACACCCTCACCGGATTTCTGAAAGGAATTATGTTAATCAGCATTAATGTAAACATATCTTCTGAATTTATCCAGCAATCACATTTTCTTTAAATAATTGCATTTATGCCTTTTAATGGCAACTAAGTATGTGGTTTCCAACCAGTGATCTATGAAAACGCATGTAGAATGATATGTAAATGATGGGGTGCATGTTACTCCATGATCTATGAAAACGCATGTAGAATGATATGTAAGTGATGGAGTGTTTGTTACTCAGTTACATTTGTAATGAAAACTTCCTTTCTTCATTTTTTTTATTCTATTGACGATGTACTGATACAGCTTCATTTTGGATAAACCATGGGAGTATCTCTAGATTAAATTTAATTACTATGAAGACAAGCATGACCATCTGCTCCTTACCACAATGGTGCTGGTGTGACCCTTTTTGAGGTGACATGGACCTCGTGACCCATTCCTTTAGATCACTACTGAGGTCATTGCTATTCAGCAAAGTGTCAATTCTAGTTTCTCTGGTCGGTTCAAAAAAACTCAAGCATAGGAAGTAGGTATTTCAAAGAGGAGAGTGGGCAAGAGAAAAAAAGATAAAACCCAGACAGAAGCTTACAAAAGTTACCACGTCCAAGAAGTACTGTGTGCTATCTGAAGTGTTTCAAAACATTTGTTTCTGTGATCACAGAGGATAGACACTACATCAAGACACTATAATCCCACTTTGTTTAGCTGCAAAGCCTACTGTACTTCCTTATTGTTTTAAAAGTCAAACATCACAATTCACTTTTTGAGATTCAAATGAGCATTTAAAAAATGCTATAAAAAATTTCACAATTCCCTTGCAGTATTTAGGGTCACCTAGATGTCTAAATCAATCAACAAACAGATGACGTAAATTAAAACTAGTTTCTAATACCTTTCACCCAGTTAGATAAAAGTAATGCATTTTTTAAAAAGAGGTAAAAAAAAACAATTACCTGGCAAGGAAAAGTTCCCAGCATTATCTACAAACTTATCTGTCATTTCTCCAAAGACTATCATCATAAGGGGAAGACCCGATCCGTGAGCTATGGCCATGACGGTGCCCAGGAGCATAAACAATTTATCCTGCCAATCAGAGTATCGGAACTGAAAAGAGAAAAATAAGATTCCATTTAATAATTCGTGCTTTGGGGATTTTTGTTTCAAGTTAGTTCTAGTATCAGAGTTATCATCTTAGAGAGTATATGAATTGCAATTCACATAATTGTAAGCGTAATTTTATGATATTATGCATATAAAAAGAAATCCATCTAATTCTACTTAATTAGCACTTAGCATGGGTGAATTATTATTATGTAATCAAGGTAATAAAGATTTGGATCCGTTTAGAAATACGATTTAATCTCCCAGAGGTTGTGTTGTGTGTAATGAGTTAAGGTGGTCTGGGGACCAACGTTAAGTTCGCATGCACAAAACATACCCTTCAGAACAGTGCATGTACGGAACACTACTTC
The DNA here is from genome assembly GCF_011064425.1 of Rattus rattus. NCBI lineage: Eukaryota > Metazoa > Chordata > Mammalia > Rodentia > Muridae > Rattus > Rattus rattus. The sequence goes on along the minus strand of NC_046159.1, from coordinate 140,740,438 downwards.
AGCAGAATTAGAAACAGGAATGAACGGACCTTCTCAGTTTGAGGCCAGATCCCTTTGAAAGGGTGAAACTAGCCTTTAAAAGCAGTTCAGTAAGGAAGAGCTCAGAAAAAGAACTTTATGAAGTATCTGTCTTTGGACTTTATGGAAGTCTTGATCATTGAGAATCTTGAAAGACGAGAGAGAATCAACTGGAAGAGAATAGGGGATGTAGAGGAAGTCTGGATTTTAGGCTCGCAAAAGAAGATGGCTTAGGACTACACAGAGCACGGCAGAAGTCCTGAGGATTACGTTATAGGTAAGTAGAAACTATAAAGACCTTTAGGTTTAGTGCATAGCAATTATCACAGCAAAGTACACACTCCTACTTACTAAGCAAATACCACTTCAGAAGACAGTAATTCACTGTCCTTTTAATCTTCTCCCATTTACTCCTTTTGCTCAATATTTTTGATGGTCTCCTCTGTAGATTTCTCTTTGTTCTTTCTCCTCTGCCTTCTAGACTACAGATTGGCTGTTACATTTCCCTTTTCAGCTTCCTCTCCATCTCCTGCATTTCCCCTCTCCTTAAAACTGTACCCTCTGTTCCCTTCCCCCTATATCTCCCGTTTGGGACAAATGGTGGTTATTTGAAGAATATGCAGTGAGTCAGGATGGTGAAGTGGGTGGGTCTTTGACCGACTCACACTCTCCAGGGAGGCTGAGGTTGGGAGCACTGGGTATGTGTGCAAACTGTTCTCCAAGGGCTTCAGAGTTCATCTGGGGCAGCGAGGGCAGACTCCACTCAAACACACAGGGCAAAACAAGAAGAGGGAAAGAAAGGAAGGGTGAGGACCAGGAAGAGCTCACAGAAAATCAGAGGCAGTGACAACCATGAAGGCCTAATGGAAAAGGATGTTAGTGGCTACAAGGGACCCGTGCCCTCAAGGTCTGCTGTTGGTGGCTTCTAAGTGAAGGAAGTTAAGAGATTTGGGTCTTTCAACATCCTTTCAGAGCACACAGTGAGATTTTCCTGTCATTTTCCTTTTCAGTGGACATTATATGGCACGGAAGAAGGTTTTAATGCACTCCATGTCGGTTGAATTAAACTTAAATGTCTAAGGTCAAATTTAAAGTTAGGAGACAGTTGATTCATTTTTAGTGACCCTTTTCAACAAAACAAGACACCTCTAATCCTATTAGCAGCTTTGTTCTGAGGTTTTTTCACACAGACATCTACTCAGGAGAAAGAGAGTGATTAAATTTAAAGTCAGTTTCAACTAAAATTATTAAATACCAATTATTCTACTTTCATTGTGTGTTTCTTCCATTTTCTATAGGAAACAGATTCTAAACTGACATTAAAATCACATGCTATTTCACAATGTATTATCCACAGCACTAAAAACATTCTTTTTCTAGGCTGGTGAGGTGGCTCAGTAGGGAAAAGCAAGTCCCTCGAGACTGATGACCTGAGTTTCATGTCTGGAACCAAAAGGTTTGAAAGAAGAGAACAGATTCCCAAAAATTGTCACTTGCCTTCCGTACATGTCGTGCTGCACTAGACACACAGCATGTTGGGACCTTGGTCCACTGTCTACTGTAAGTCAATACAGCATAAGCATAAACACACACAATAAAAATTGAACAAAATTTTACTCTCACGGAAACTTTTTAAGCAAAGACAAAGAGTAGAGGAAAGGGTGTGAACAGGAGCTTGGACCGACAAGAGGACAGTGCTGTGTGAAAATGTTCGGTGCCCTTTCATACATTTGCTTTCTAACTTGGTGGCTTCAATTGACACACACTTAATTCTTTCTTTCCTGCTTTTTTTCTTTTTTCTGTCAAAGACTGTTCGAAACACATCACATTTTTTCAAAGCGGGTGAACACTTTCCTGGCCTGCCTTCCCTGAGACACATTACAAATGAAAACAGATTTGATTTCTTCGGGAAAGAAATAAAAACCATGTTGTCTTTCCTTCTACCCTTGGAAAACACTGGGAATGACCTGAAACAGAATCAGAAACCAGGATCATGTCAAGGTTCACTGATTTCCTAATAATTGTGAGTGTGGGCATTTTTTTGTTTTAAATGTTGTTTTCAACATTAAACGTTTTTTGCTGGGCAGGGGTTGGGGGTGGGGTTACTGACAGGGTTTTATGAATCAAGATGTTTACCTGAAGCCAGTGGGTTTCCATGGTATTTCTGAAATGCTTCTTTTTTTTTTAAAAGAAATATTTATTTTATGTATGTGAGTACACTGTTACTGTCTTCAGACACAGCAGAAGAGGGCATCAGATCTCATTACAGATGATTGTGAGCCACCATGTGGTTACTGGGAATTGAACTCAGGACCTCTGGAAGAGCAGTCAGTGCTCTTAACCACTGAGCCATATCTCCAGCCTCAAAATGCTTCATTTTTGCTTTATCTCCCAATGTCGTAGTGAGCTCAAAGCCAGCTAACCCCACCCCTTTCATCACCTGTCTTGTTACTTAAAGCCATTGTTTACGACTACCTAAACCGTAGGCACAGGTAAGGCAGAAGCAATCCAGTGCTGCATTAGACAGACAGACTTAAAGCATCGAGCTATTGACTCAAGTCCCCAGATTTGAATGAAAGGCAGGATTATTCCCGCGTAGTATTTCACAACTTACCAGTGTCAACGGGCCAATTAAATTCACTTTCTTCTTTTTTTCTCTGCTCTGGTTGCTGTAAGATATAATCGTTCAGATTTAAAGCTGTTATGAACAACCAGTTGGACACAAGCCTTAGTAGCTATGATTTTTGAATCGTAACATTTTTAGATAGAAAAAGACTAACATTGTCAAAATGATCTGGCTTCACAAATGCGCCTAGGCAGTCAAGTACAAAGGTAACTGTCCAAGGTACTACAAGGACGTATGGATACGCAAAGAAAGGGTCACCGACAGCCTTACGGAGTTAGTCCACAGAGTGAGAAGATGCACATGGGACTCTTTACCAAATCACTTATGTTTTTCTGCGTTCAAGAAATATCTAAGATCCAGTTACTTCTCCTCATTTTTCTTGCTACATTCCCATTAGAATAACCCCCCACTTCATTTCCGTTTATATCTGCTTTAGTGTCCTGGAAACTGTAGCCAATATAATCACTTAGGAACGCAGGCTACTTCTCTTCTCAGGCAATAACAATGGCTCTACTTCTTCTTAGAGGGACATTGAAACCTTTATATTGGCTGCAGAGTCTGCATGCTCTGCGGGTACCTTCACGACAGCGTCCCCCCACTCCCAGCTCAGATAGGCAGACCTGTTTTCTCTGCTACTTTGTGAATACAGTCCCCAACTCAGGATACTTTAGCTCTAAGTTATTGCTGCCAGAAGATGTTCCCCCAAATACCATGGCTTTCTCTGTCCATTTCGTTCTACCCCTTTCTCAGTAATTCACTTCAAAATAAGACCTACTCTAACGGCCCTCCTTTAAATGGATAGATACTTTTGCTGTGTTCTCCTGAGTTTCTCAATCTTCATTAATTTACTTCACGCTTGTTACCTTTCAACAGATGGACATTTGCCACTGAATATGTAAAAGAGAACATGCCACAGGCTATGCGTCATGTTTGGAATAGGCATATTCTGCCTCCACGATTTGTTCTACCTAACGGAAGTGGGCTTAGCTTTCCTTGAACATACCATACTTGGTATTATATTATTATATAAAAATTAGCCTCATAGTTGGCTTTGTAATCTTACAACATCAAGTTAGTCTTAACTCTTTTTATTTCGGTTTTGAGATGTTTTCTTCTTTCCAACCACAGGCTGTGAGCGTTTCCTGAGAACTTCCTTGGCCCTGAGTGTTGCTACACCTTTTCCAGGGACTGCTCCTGATACTAGTCAGTATGCTCAGCCAGTATAATACATAAATAGCCTTCTTCCTGAAAATGCCATCTATTAATAGATTCACAGTCATCCCCAGCCTAAATTGCCAGATGACAAAACCACATTTTTCTATTAGAAGTGACACCATCCACAAGTTTTTTCTAACTCTATACCGATAAACCTAAATTTTCTGTGAATAAATACCATGGTTCTAAGAATGAACAGGGTGATGACACTGTCCAAACAAATTAGCAGGAGCAATGCTTCAGTTTAAGATTCAGATAGGCATATTTTTCAGTTGGCTAATCAGGCCCCTTGCAGCTTGAGAACCAACTACAGAAGCTGATAAATTCTGTCCCTCTAGATGACAACTCCATGACACATGTCAGTTTGTTCCGGGTGGCCTAGCATGAACTCAGAGACTCTAATAGCCTCATAAACTATTTGAAGCTGAGGGTGAAAATGATTCACTATCCCCACAACGAAAGAGGAAACAACACACACACTTGACTGGGCCCTTCTGCCTGACAAAAAGCTGGTGTGTGTTATTCACTGTGTCTGGGGAAGAAGCAGAGCCGGGGAGGAAGAAAGACCCAGTGGCAGAGGAAGCGTAAAGGTTTCCCCCTCTTGGAACTTGGACATAAAACTGATTTCGAAGCAGAAGTTAGAGGTTGCTCTCCATGTCACCCCCTAGAAAGGAGAAAGGGGCGAAACAGTCTACAGATGGGAGGAGGGGTAGGACTGGGGCAAAGAAGAGAAATATGGGAGGAAGAAGTCTTGCTTTGCTATCCTAGTTCAAAAACACAACCATCAATAGCAGGTGTCTGAAGTTCTACTAACTCGAGTAGCCAGATGATGGCTAAAAAGAGTGATCTGCAAATGTTTACTTTATGAAAAATACAGTGAATGTTACACAACGTCAATATTCCTCAAATCACCCGTGTCCCAGGGAGGGAGTGCTTTTGAAAAACAGCCTCTTCTCTCTGAACCCATTTCCAAAGGAGCCTGGGAGACATTCCTCAAGAACACTTAAGACTTCATCCCAAAGGCCGGAGGCATCAACCGATTTTCTCAACTTCTTTCCAGGACTCTGTTATAACGGAAAAGCCAGTGGCTCTGTGGTCCTGTATACCTGATGCTGCCTAGTTCAAAGTCGCCGTCCAGGCGCCGCGCTGTTCCGTTTCTCGCTGCCTCAAGATCCATCTCAGCCTGGGGAGAAACCACAGTCTCAGGTCCAAGTGCACCTAGCTCAGCTCCACCGACGTGGGGACCTCCAGGCTCTGGGAACCTCCGGCCCAAGGCGCAGAGCCAGGCGCAAGGGTGGCAGCGGCTCCCCAGCAGGTCCCACTGCAGTTGCCCTCCGGCCACCCCGTCTCTCGCCGCGTCCTCCCTCACCTGAACTTCACGCGCGTGTTGGCCACAGCTGGTGGCGTGCAGACCTGGACTTTGCTCGCCGCGGCTCGTCCCCGCCTCCCACACGCGTCCAGCGCCAGCGACGCCTCCCGCTGCGGCGGGGGCAAGGGCCCGGGCCCGCAGGAGAGCTCCCGCAAGCCCCGCTGGCTCTGCAGGCCCCAGCGCCACCAGCACGTCGCCCTCGCCGCCAGGGGCGCGCGTCTCCGCTGCCGCCCACCCGGGCGAGCTGCCAGCAGCCTGCAGCGCAGCACCAGCTGCAGCAGATAAGCCCGCCAATGCCTCGCCAGGCAGGCCACGGGCCCCTAAAAGTGACTGTCACACCTCCCCCCACCTTGAGTTTTCTTTTAGAACACACTAGGGAGGCAGTTTTCACTAGTTCAACAATCATGAGTTCTGATAAATAGTTAAATAGTTCTGATAAGTAGTTAAATAGTTAAGGTCGCTACTTCTGCATCCTCAGTTTGAGTCTGTGGCATCAAACTGCAACTAACTCTACAGATGCTGGAAATTAAGCAGTTCAGACCCAGAATCATCAGTACAAACTCCTTGGAGATGAGGAATACCGCTGGTGTCCGCCACAGGGGAGGGTGACAGAGACACAGAATTTGAGGTCTGAAAAGAATTTTCCTATTAAAAGCACATATTTAAAAAATTATTATTCATTTTACATCTTGATCGCTGGCCCCTCTCCTGGCCTCCGCCTCGCACAGTCCCTTCCCCAGTCCTCCTTATCCTGGCTTGTTAAGTCTCTGCGGGGCTAGGTATATCCTCTCCTACCGAGACCAGATCCCTGTTACGAACATAGTGGAAGGAGAGAATGGACTCTCAAATTGTTCTCTGATTTTCGTACATGTATCATGGCTCATGGATACCCATATACATAAAAACATGTGCAGAAAATAAATAAAATGAGAAAAAAAAGCACGTACTTTTGGTTTTTGTTTTCACAAAATGAAGAAATTGGAGCTCAGAGTAGCTAAGTAACATCCCACCCCACTTAATGCTGCATATTTAAAGCTGGCACCCAGGCAAAGCTGCTCTGGTTCCCTGCTCTAATCTCAGAGTTCCCTCTATGCCAAATTATCTTTCTCCTAGGGCCTATGTGAATATGGCTTCCTTGTGAATTCTCATTGATTTCTCCACTCTACCCAAAATGAAGGCGCTAAAACAGGTAATAAAGCTTCAAGCAAGTGAGTTTCGTACTCAATAGCTTCACAGATCAATGTGTGGCTGCAGACACCTCTTATTTCTCTGGGCTTCAGTTTCTTAAGCGTCTGTCTCCCTTATTAGGTTACTGTGAAAGTACCCAGTGTTGCTTTTAAAGCATAGCATCTGCTTAATACATGGCTTGTTTTTCTCCTAGTCCAGTAGCTGGATTTGCAGCTGAGCCTTGTTCTCTGTGTGGCATTAACACAAGAGCTGTCTAATTGATTTCCAGACAACCTTAAGGGATACAGAGTAGAAGAGTTGTCACACAGACCCTGACAGAAGCTCTGGGCTGCCATTTACTAGTGGTCTGGATTTGGATGGGTTATTTAAGTCTTAATTCAGTCTCAACATCCAATGAAATAGGGGTAAGATTGGATACGATGTGTGTAAAGTGTCCTCCACATTCAATACATGACAACTACTGTCATGGTTAAAAGCTTAGAAGAGATAAAGGAGAGAGTAGAGGAAGAGCTTGCAGCTACTCCCAGCTGAGTGTGCTGGGCATCTCCATCTGGCTTTTCACATGTGGAGAGTTGCTTGCAATTATGAGATAGACACGAATGTACTTACATATTTGGGCTCAACTTCCAGTCTACCCCAACCACAAAACTTTTTCTTGATGGAGTAGAATGCCTTTCCTTCACCAGCCTACCAGGTGCTCAGATCATTATTGTATGATACCCCGAGGCTAAAGCAATTAGAATTACTAAGTTCAAGAGGTGGGTTTTGGGTAACTAGGGGGGTGGCATTACAGAAGTCAGCGGGGTCTAAGGAATGATATATGCCTGTCAATCTCTAATATAAGACAGCCTGAGGGAGTGAAAACCAGACTCATAAAGGAATGAGAGGGTTCTGAAATAAACATAAGTGAACAAAAACCTGGAAGTAATGAAGTGGGTTGCTTTTTCTGACTGTCCGATTCAATTCATAAGGTTGTCCTTGTAAGAAGTACTCTGTTCTCTGCATGAGCACAGAAGTTAGAGGTAGGTACATAGTGTCTACAGGGAAGGGGAAGCCACATCTCCATATCTATGTTTATATATTTTCCCCAAATGAAAAACTGTACCATCTAAAATCCCAGTAGCACTATTATATTTTAAATATAATTTAAAATTATTTTAAATATACCTTGAAGAGTCCTTTGGGTCTCCACTCAGAAGGTAGGCCATAAACCATTTTCCATCCATCCTAAGTGTAAGGTACTTTTCTTCTGCAGCTGATCTGCCTGTCTGAGTTGCTCTGGGAGGCTAGGTAAAGAAGCCTTTTGTTCTATCTCTGCAGGAGTCTCTCAGCTCCAAGTTAAAGTCTCAGCAAGAAAAGGGGATAGAGGCCTGTCTCTGCTGTCAGCACTTGTACAATTTTCAGAGTGTGTGATTGCATGGTAAAATGTTCACTCCGAGTTTGCATATAAATTCAGGTCATAAATTGAATAAGAGGTTTATAACAAATAATGTCTACATGGATATCCCCTAGGAGTAAGTATCTGGCTAAACATTCATCATTTTTTTACTAGCTTACAGATTCATGGAGAGTTAAAAACCATAACTAGGTTGCCTTTGAAGTTTTGTATAGATAAACTCAGTCAATATTTTATCTCCCATCCTTACACCTATAGTGTATAGCTCTTTCCATATGACCTTCAGTTAATGGTTTTTATAACTCCTTCGAATGTGCTCTAGGTTTTAGATGTCTGTTGTTATCTCAGAAGCAATTAAGCAGCTCTGTTATAAAAGGGGCTCCAATATCTTGGTCTGCATCACCATTCTGAAATGATGGTGACCCAAGTATTCTGGTTGTTTCTGCAAAATAAATGCTCTTTGATTTTACCTGTGTCTGGGGACTTCCTTTAGTGATTTTTGGAGCTTTACAACTTACTTATATTTAGAGGAATTTGAGAAACATCTAAAACACTGCAGACTAATAAGACATTTTGCAAAAAAATCTAGGAAATGATAATATTTCTTCATGCTTACATATACTAGTGTGATAGTTGTATGGATGTATGAGAAGATAAACCATCTTAAAGAAATAGGTCAACATATTTGCTGGTGAGAATGTGAACTAGTACCACCACTTTGCAAATCTGTCTAGAGGTTTTTTCAATGACTAGAACTAGAACTTTATATGAGCCAGCTATACCGGTTCTGAGTGTACAGACTTTATATTTTGGTACAGAAACACTTACACAGTCATATTCATTGCTTCTCTATTTATAATAGCTGCTAAGTGGAATCAAGCTAGATGTCTGTTTTAGTTGGGTTACTATTGCTGTGACAAAATACCTCAACTAAAAAAAAACTTGTTTATTTCATCTTATAGCTTGTAAACCATCATTCAAAGAATCTGAGGTAAGAACTGAAGGAGAGACCATTGAGGAGTACTGACTTTCTTCTTATGACTTGTTCAGTCTTCTTTCTTAAACACCCCCAGGACTACCAGCCCAAGGTGACACCACCCTTAATGGATTGGGCCCTTTCACATCAATCAGTAATCAAGAAAATACACTACCTATTTGCCTACTGACAAATCTTAGTTAGGCATTTTCTCAAATGACAGTCTTTCTTTCCAAATGATTCTAGCTTGTGGTCAAGTTGAAAAAAAAACCTAAAATAATGTCCATCAATAGAGGAATAGATAAGAAAAATACTGTACATGTGCACAATGTAATATTGCACATCTGTAAAGAAAAATGAAATTTGCAAGTAAAGAGAACTAGAAAAAAATCAGACTAAGCTAACTAAAACCCAGAAAGACAAATACCACATGTTCTTGCTCTCACATAGATCCTAGCTTCAGATCTTTGGTTTTGTGGTTGGAGTGTAAGTATAAGCAAGTATAGAACAGAGCTTTTAGAGTTATGCTACGGGAGGTAGAATACTGGGAGACAAATGACTTAAACATGGTGCGTTTGGGGAAAATCTGGGAATAAAGCAGAGGAGGGGAGCTACTTCAAAGGAAGGGAATATGATAAGCCATATAGAAGCCATATAGTGAACAGTTAGCCAAAATCAACAGTCTGTGGAAAAGTCTTATAGAAACCCATTAGTCAGTAATTTCGAAATACAGTTTCTAAAAAGAGTTCAAGCAGCACAACCCTGCATAAATTGAGAATGTTTCTCTCAGAACATGGGTTATTAGATGAAAATCACAGGATAAGTCAAAGGATATCTCCCTATGAGTTACCTACTGGTCAGGGAGGCCCCAGAGGTATCTAAAAACTTGTAAACTATTGTTCTTGATTGCTCTTGATTATTGTAATGGTTTGGATAAGCTTGGCTCACGAGAAGTGACAGTATTAGGAGATGATGTGGCCTGGTTGGAGGAGATGTGGCCTGGTTGGAGGAAGTGTGTCACTGCATAGGTGGGCTTTGAGGGCTCCTAGTACTCAAGCTCTGCTCAGTGCAGATGAGACCCTCCTCCTGGATGCCTTTGGATCAAGATGTAGAACTTTGGCTCTTCCAGCACCAAGTGAGGCTCCATGATGCCGTGCTTCCCACCATGATTATAGTGAACTGAATTTCTGAAACTGTAAGCCAGAGCCAACTAAACGTTTACCTTCATAAGAGTTGCCTCGGTCATGGCATCTCTTCATAGCAATGGAAACCCTCACTAAAACAATCATCCACCATAACTATATTGTAAAACTCTGTTGCAGAAGACACCACACCCTTTGGTTTTAGGAAATAGGGAAATCGTTCTCAAATCATCCTGGAAACTCTCTCCTTGCTGGCTAGTTCTCACCAGTGTCAGAGGTGCTATACAGGCTGCTAGGAGAGAAAAGAATTAGACAGTCTTACCTGGATCCTGTGTGCTACAACACAGCAAGACATGCCCACTGGTCCAATAGTGGCTTGACTGATCTGGAGAATTGTTTCTGGGTTGAATTTGAGGCCTGTTCCATAGAAGGGAATTTCATGCCTCAGGTGATAATCCTGGTTAAAAGCTTATGGTTGGCGAGATCATAGGTTCTAGGATAGAAACCACATATATATATATATATATATATATATATATATATTTTTTTTTTTTTTCTGAAAGGTCAAGGTGTCAAGTTGCCTTCCGAATGTTTATACCCACAAACCTTGGATGCTCACTACCTTAGTCAGAGTAGTTTGTTTTTTGCAATAAACAGCAGTCAATGATGAATAATTGACCAAAGAACCAAGATTAAGAAACTGAGTATTCAACCCCAAATAGGACATGTAGATGAGCTCTGCACCACACAAAGCTCAAAGCCATCACAGAAGAGGAACCAGAAAGAATGCTTGGCTGAAAGCTGGAGAAGAGTGCAGTGAAATGTTGTCTTTTGGGCATTGCATGGCTATTCTACTCACGAACACACAGCAGAGGTCACCTGCACAAGAAATATACAAAACCAAGTCAACCCAAATTTCCAGCATAAATGGAGTAGATGATCTCTAGGCCCTTCCCATTCCTGAGGCACCATTGGCAGTGGAGAGTTGCTGGCGAGGAGGATACCATTTTTCTGAAGATGTGGCTATTGGTAGGTCTCCCATGTTTCAGTGGATAGTTTCACACCCATGCACATATGGACAGTGCTAACTTTACTTTGATGTGATGCAATTTTAGACATAGAGTTGAAAGAATGCTTAGGGGGGATGTGGAGAAAGGTGGAAGGGGGAAATGGGAGTAGAAGTGATTGTATTTGATTGTACACATGCATGAAATTCTCAAAAGTACAACAGGAAAGAAATCAGTCAAGAAATGAGTCGTATAACGATATGCCCTGTGATATCAGCTGGCTGATGTGAGCACTGAGCTGCATCACTGTGGCCATCTCAACTGTAGTAACAAGAAACTGGAGAGATACCTCAGCAGTAAAGAGTACACAGTGCTCTTACAGAAGAGCTGAGTTTGGAACCTATACCAGGCAGTCTGTTACTCCAGGTCCAGGGAGGTCCAACACTGCTGGCCTCCATGGGCACCTACACTTACTCCTACCTACACACAGGCACACACACACACATACACACACACACACACACACACACACACACACACACACACAAAATTAAAAATCATTTAGAAAGTAAACCTTTGAAATACTGTGGCAGACAGCCTAAGTCTTCTGGTACCATTAATCACAAACCTTGCTGGGTCGATATTGCACATGGAACTCAGCCAAGGAGTCAAGGTCCTCAGAAATTTTATCTGTTACAAATGCAGATGTTCAAGGAGGAGAACTCCGTTCACTGAAGAAGTCTGAGTGATTTTTATACACGCAGGGTTGCCGACACACAAAGTATGTGATGTGTGCTATAATGCACTTTAAATTTGCAAAAGATGCCCAAAACAAATTCAGTCAGGATTCTCTAAACATCTGCATATAATTTCTATGTCTACAGGGAGCATGACTAAAAGAAATAAGTAACAGTGGATAGTAAAGAATAAGAATTAGTGAAAAATTTGAAAAATAAAAATACTCTGTAAGAAACCAAAAGAACAAAAAACAAAAAAAATCCCACAAAAATCAAGAATAATGTTGAAATTTAAATAACAACAAATGAAATAGCAAAAGTTTAAAACAAACAAACAAAAAAGAACTTTTGACTTTCAGGATTTTAACATTTGGGTTTTAATCTCCCAGGATCCTGATTTTGGAGAGTTTAGGATCATGGTGTTCAGGAGGGTGTATTTTAGGATTATGGCCAGCACCAGTGTATCTGTATCCTACCTAATTTAGGGATTCCTTCTGCGTTTGTTTAATAACAGGAACACTCTTATAAGTGCCTCCAGTTACTCATTTATCAACCTGAATATTTACTGTATTTAGGCCATAATGACAAACTGCATTTCTCCTTCGTACTATACTGAAAGAACCCCCCCCAACCCACCCACACACACACATGCACTTGCATTCTATGTGTATGTAGGCACATGTGTGTACCAGTGAATGCACACACGTGTGCATCTGGAGGCCAAAGGCACCCCCAGGGGTTGTTTCTCAGGAGCCAGGGTTTTGTGGTGGTACTTCTCTGGGACCATATTCAGTCCCACTCATTTCCTGGCCCCCTTATATCCACTCTCCTCCCCTTACAGACCCCCTCCCCCAATAAAACACACACACACACACACACACACACACACACACACACACACACAAGAAATAAAACAAAGCATGGTAAATGGCTCGTCGTGAAGCTGCAATGTGTCATAGTGAGTCCCGCAGTATACTCTGTCCATCTGTCCACACATCTTCACTTCCGAATGTTCACTGCAATGTGTCATTGCTCTGGTTTGAGGTCTCTGGCTTCTCTTCTCGGGGTTTTCCTGTTGCTGCCCTGTGTCATAGAGATCCTGTAGCTTTGGATCAGCAAGACCTGCCCTTTTATGCACCCTAGCAGTTCACAGATTAAATAGATTTTTGGGGTGAACTAACTCAAAGCTCTGGATCTGTGGCAGGGTGGTAGCTGAGCTGGTCAGCCCACTGGCTCTCCCTTCTCCCCACCACCAGGGCCAGCTCTCAAGTATTGAGGGTCAAGGAGGGAGGAACATCACCCCTGCACCTATGTTACCTAATGGCAGATGAGTGCTGGGGTCAGCGCTCCCACACTCACACTCTCACCGGCACCCCTGCCACAGCTCACTGTGCCTGGGCAAGGCGTAGAAACCAGTCTCCCAAGTGCTGCTGCAGGTGAGAGGTGGGGCAGCTCTCCAGAGCGTCACTGCTGATGAGGGGCGAGACCAGTTCTGCATAATCCCTGGACATCCTCATGGTCAGGCAGCTCCTAGACCAGGTACATCTCCATGGTCTCTAGTGGCAATATGAACCACAGACATTGACACTGGACCCCTGTTACATTTCTCTTTCTCTCCCATCTGTTGACCACACACTTGACATTGTAGTGATTCCTGCTGCTGGTGGGCCATGTGGCTGTCAGGCCTCTGGGTGACCTCCAGTGAGTGTCCTCACCATATGACTTGTGGCCAGGAGGCCTCTAGGTGTCTACAGCCTGCCTATGTGGCATGGCGGGTGAATCTACGGACGTCTTCCTCCTCTAGTATGGTGGCATGGCGGAAGACCTCTGTATATCTGTGGCCCACTGGAGCTGTGCAGCTTGACAACTTTCTCCATCCACATTTCATGGCTTGGCAGTCGGCAGGTCTTTAGATATCTCCTGACTCTACTTTTAACCTCCACTGCCATCATCTCAGCCTTGGGATACTGTGATAACTAACCTCCTTATCACTGATCTCAGAGGTCCTGGTGCAAGGCAAGTCAGGAAAATCTGCTGTCTTACTGTTTCTATTCGTCCTGTGAGAATTTTCCTTTTCTATATGAATTTTTTTTTAATGTTTCAGATAACCATTTTTTGTTTGTTTGTTTTTGTTTTTGTTTTTGTTTTTAATGATTTTGAGAGCTTGGTTCACTAGAAATACTCATCAGGCAACTACAGCAATCAAGATGTGTTTTGGAGTGAGACAATGAAGGAAAACAAAATAGAGACCTTATAACTGATGGGGCTGGACCCTGATCTAGGCTGCATTCTTAGCCATTCTTCATTTGTGTGTTTGTTTGTTTGGTTGGTTAGTTTTCCAAGACAGGGTTTCTCTTCGTAGCCCTGACTGTCCTGTAGATATGGCTGGTTTTGAACTCAGAGATCCATCTGCCTCTGCCTCCTGAGTTCTGGGATCAAAAGAGCGTGCGCACTGACCTTTACACCGTGACTGTTCCTTTTTCCCCTCTCTCCTTCGTAACTAAAGCTGTCCTCTGCTTATAACTAAAGCTGTAGCCCTGGCAAGTTCCAGGTACCCACTGCAACCCCACACCTTCTGTCTGAAGCACAAACCACAAGACTGGCCATTGGTTCTAGACTGTATTCTTAACCTACTTACACTTTCCATTACTGTCAACTCCATGGCATGTAGACTCACACAATAAAATTGGTTTTCTGGGTATTTGTTGACACAAACCACAGGTGTTTGCTTAGTTCACTCACTCTGCCACTTTCCTGCCATTTGTTTCCTCAGGCTCCACATTCCTACCCTGCCTTTGCAGTCTACTGCTCCTAGTGCTTCTTATTGCCCTCATTAAACAGAAATGATCATAAGGACGTGTGTCCTCTGGTGTCCCTCTAAGCAAGCCAATGATGCCCTTGTGTGCAGCCTGTATTCCTTTGCATATCTACACCCAAGAGTCCATCTTTCTGCCCATCCTTCTGCCTTAAGGAGCTCCTATGCCAAGCACACCTCATGGATTATCTACCTCCTCATCCCTGCACCCCATTTCTCCTAACAAGCGTCCACACTTCTTCCTTCCTGAAGGACTCCGTTGGCTTCTTCCCTCCCAAGCTACTGCGATATTTCTCTCTTCTTTGAAGGTAGACTTCTTGAAAGAGATGTGCCATTGACCTCTATTTCCTGTCCTCTTGTTCTTTCTTAGATCCAATCTAAACAGGAATTTGACCCTTTAACACCAACGAAACTGCTCTCAACAGGGTCACTGATAACCTCCACGTTGCTAAATCGAAAGGCCTTAGTCCAGCGGTTCTCAACCTGTGGGTTTCGACCCCTTGGAATGTCTCGCACACATCAGACATCCTATATATCAGATGTTTACATTCGGATTTATAATAGCAAAAATAACAATTACTAAGTTGCAACGAAATAATTTTACAGTTAGGGGGAGGGTCACCACAACAATGAGGATCACATTAGAGGGTCACAGCATTAGGAAGGTTGAGAATCACTACTTTAGTCTATTTTAATTGAGAAACTCAAGTATTTGATAACATGATCACCTTCTCTTCCTAATTCACTTTCCCGGATTTCAGGATAAGACCCATTTCTTGTATTGCCAGGTGCTTTCCTTGTTTTTCTTTCTTTTATTGTCAGTCTTCTCTGATGACTTTCCCTTTTTACGATTTTTCATTTTGTTTTATTTTCAAGATTGTAGTGATTATGCCATCTCTCCCTTCCCTTTCATCCCTCTCCTATACCAGTTCTTGGTGTAGTGTTGACGTCTCATGGGCTTTTCTCTGTCTAGTTTAGCATTGTTCACTGATGTCCTCCTTCTTCAGCTCACCTTTGGGCAGTCACGTTGGTGAGGCTTTATTGGTATTTCTGATGTTATGCTAGGAGACACAATCTCATAGCAAATTCCATGACTCTTATGGTCTTTCTGTCCCCGCTTCAGCAATGGCCTCTGAGCCTTAGGTGCAGGAGTGTTTTGTGGGTGTGTCCACTGGGACTCCACAACTCTGCATTCTGATTGCTAGCGGTTTTCTGTAGTCATCTCTGCTGGAGCACAGGGATCTGAACCTTGTAGAATGTTCCAAGACAGGTGGCCAGAGCAGACTGGGGCACTGGCTGTGGGACCAGGTGTGTGACAGGCTGTGGATAAGTGAAGATTGGAATGGTAGGGTTACTCACCAGGCCAGCTTGTGGAGGAGGATGTGGGGAGTCTGGGTATGGGGTGGGGTGGTGGAGGAGGCCTTTTGTTAATTTCTGAAGTTGCATGAGGTGTTCCAAAGCTCACTTCTTAATGTTTGAGTCTCCCCATTCTTATATATATATTTTTTCTCATCTCAGTCTCACAGCTTTAAATATCATTCATATCCAAGAACCTCTTGGTTTTATTTTTTACATAGATCTTTTCCCAAATCCTACCTTTTATTTTCAAGGCATCCTGGATGATTGTACTGAATGTTTCGTGCCATCTCAAATCTAATATGCTCACTTGATTCCTGATCTGCCCTTCAAGCTGGCCACTCCAACAGGCCCCTCCTCCTAGGCTGGTATGTTGCTTGTAATTTTAAAAAACGCTCTATCACCTTTGCCCAGGAGCTGTGCCCGAGCTACCAGTCCCTCCAGAGACCTTTTGTTCTTCCCAGCTTAGCTCCCCCAAGCCACCAGCACTGACCAGGGAGTTGACCGCTCCACCAGCCCTTTCAGCAGATCCTTCACCCAGGAGGGGTCAAGTTACCAGCCTCACCTGAGTCCTTTGAATCTGAGGATAAAAACCACAGATATCGCTTTATTATTTTAAAACTTGCCAGCTAGGCACAATCGCTGGGTGTAGAATCTTCTGCCTGGTAATATATGTCCTCATAAATTAATTATCTCCATCTCTCCTCCATACCATGGCCACACGCCTACAGCGGAAGCCGTTGGCCCTAGCTGTCTCCAAGGCCTTACATGAGTGTAGCGCCCCTTTTCCTGGAAGAAAACCCTGCCTCTGCCTTTTCTTTCCGGGACCAGGAAGTCCCACCTATACCTTTCACCCAGCAATTGCCTCCCAGTGTCCTTTATTGACAAAAATCAAGAACCAATTAGAGAACTAGAACTTATTGTCAGATCCTTCCCCCTACACTGGTAGTTCTGGTTTTCTAGTTGTTAACACAGATTCACCTTATATACTTCTATTTCTTCAATATTCCATAATCAGTCAGTCTGGAATTATGTTGATTTTCCTTTAATGTATACTCCAAATCTGAACCCTACTCCATGTGTCCAGTTCTGCTACTGCTACACAAGTCACTACCATCTTTTGACTAAATTAATATGAGAGCGTAATTGTTCCTCTGCTTTGGTCTCTGCCCCTTCTCTTCCTTTTTCCTCTTTCCAAAGAAGGGTCTGATTCGAAGCGTGTTGCTCCGCCCCTCAGGACTCTGACTTGGCCCAGTTCTGCAGTGGTAACCCTCATTGCTCTGCCCTCTCCCTAGCCTCTCTGACCTCATTTTCTTTTCCTTTCTTTGCCAAACTCTGCCCTACCCACACGCGCATTTTGGATTTTGCTCAAATCGAAGAGGCAGTAGACATTCTAGTTCCCTTCGCCTCAAACTCGTTCCCCAGTGGTCACATGGATCCACTTTCACCTCTTCTGAGCGTAGTCTCAATTATCATCTTTGCAATGACAGCAGCCCTGTTTCCACATAGAAGCTGAGTTCCATAGTCCTTAGGCCTCGGGTCTGCCTTCTCTACTTGGTTTGATTTCTGTACAGCATCACTTGCTTTCTAAAAGACAACTATGATTTTTATTAGACTTCTGGCTATCATTATCTCCATAGTATGCAAAACTCCTGTGAGCAAAGATAATTTTCTATTTCATTCGTGGAGATATCCAGCAACCCCACACATGCTCCTTCCTTAGAAGGGTTATAGTATAAAGATAGAAAGAAAACGAGGTTGTCACTCCCATACAAAAACCTTCCAGGTTTAAATGACATCTTATAGAACAACCACACACATGTATATGATCTCTTCTGAATCTCAAAATGAAAAGCATGTTTAAGTAAAAAAAAAAAAAGAGCTACTATTTTCTGCTTGGAGTGGGAAGACAGGGACTCCCAAGGAGGAAGTTAATTTTATACAATTGGAAAAGGGAGTTGGGGGCTCTACCTCCAGTCACATGACTCCAACTTGTCCTTCTGAATCGATGGAGAAGGCTACTACCAGCAAGAAAGCATGATTTTCTTTTATGAAAGGTCCCTTAGCATAAAGCTAAGGGTGTGTGTGTGTGTGTGTGTGTGTGTGTGTGTGTGTGTGTGTGTGTGTGTGTGTAGGTTAAATCAATATTACAAATAAGAATGTCCTATAAGCAAAGGCCAACAGAAAGCATACTATATTTACCGATTTATATTCTAAATTTGCCAAAGTATTGTCAAATACAACAGTGATAGCTTTTCCTGAAGAAGGTGGCTTAGATTGGATTCTAGAGCACATTGACTTTTGATGATAAGCTCTGTGTTGCTTTTCTCCCGGTATGGGATGATGTCATATAGATGAGGCAGGTACAAGATAGAAGGAGGCCTGCCATTGGACAAGAAGGAAGGATGGGTGGGAGAAAAGTTTGAGGGAGGAAAAGACTGGAACGGAAAGGACAGGAGACTGGAGGAGAAGGCAGAGAAGCTGCAGAGAGGACACGGAGGCTGATGTTAAGATTCCACTCTGTGTATTTACAGGTTGTTATGAGTGTTCTTAAGGGATGGATGTGTATGGGGCTTTGTATGTTTAGGTGGGCAATTATAACTTATCAATTGGATCAGAGGTTATTGTGTTGTGTTTCTTTCATGTAGCGATTTAAGTGTAAGAGAGTGTGTGGCAGCTAGAGACACTGGGCTGCTGTGGAGTTGGGATGTGTGTTTCTGGCAAGATGTCTACCAGATATCTTGGGGCACTGCAGTGCTGAATCTAGTGGGGGTGAAAGACAGCCCCATTTTATAATTTTACAGCAACATCCCAGTATTTTGCTTTCCAGGCTGCTAAAGATTGGGTCTGGCATGCTCCATAAATGTCCATGTGTTAAAGGCCTGGTCCCCAGAGGTGCACTCTGGAGAAATGCTAGAATCTTTAAGGGGTGGAGCCCAGATCATTAGAGGACATTTTGAAGGGGGACTGTGGGGCTACAGTTCCTTCCTCTTTTTCTTTGCTCTGTGACTTGTTATATAAGCGGTTTTGCTTTGCCACACACTCCTGCCAGCGTCTGTGCTCCACTATAGAAAGGTGGAGCTCTTCGAGCCACCAAGGAGCTGTGGGGAACTCATTTCTCAAAGTGCTCGCCTTCTAGGTCCTTTGGCTCGAGGGAAGGGGCTTTTGTCTCTGCTTGTTGTCATTTCCGGAGTCTTTCCAATCCTTCAGCTAGAACCAATGAGGAAACAAGGAAACAAACCAGGAACTCAACAAATCAGGAACTCAATACCGAGTGCTGTTCTTTGAGTCCCAAGACCTTTGGTCAGTCTGCTGTACTATCTCCAGTTTTCAGAATCGTCCTCATTTTTTTTTTCCAGATGTATCATTCAGTAATTTTAGTTGTATTCAGCAGAACAGATAGAAAACAACAGGCCTGCTTTATTTCCCCAGAATTTATTACTGAATTTTTTGGACAAAATTTTTTTTTTTTATTAACTTGAGTATTTCTTATTTACATTTTGAGTGTTATTCCCTTTCCCGGTTTCCGGGCCAACATCCTCCTAACTCCTCCCCATCCCCTTCGTTATGTGGGTTCCCCTCCCCACCATTGCCACCCTCCCCCCAACAATCACATTCACTGGGGGTTCAGTCTTAGCAGGACCCAGGGCTTCCCCTTCCACTGGTGCTCTTACTAGGATATTCATTGCTACCTATGAGGTCAGAGTCCAGGGTCAGTCCATGTATAGTCTTTAGGTAGTGGCTTAGTCCCTGGAAGCTCTGGTTGCTTGGCATTGTTGTACATATGGGGTCTCGAGCCCCTTCAAGCTCTTCCAGTTCTTTCTCTGATTCCTTCAACAGGGGTCCTATTCTCAGTTCAGTGGTTTGCTGCTGGCATTCGCCTCTGTATTTGCTGTATTACTGAATTTTTTAAGGTGGGGGATGGAGTGATTAATTTTGCTCATGGTATGGGAGGGTTCAGTTGGTGGCTTGGCCCCAAGCACTTGGGCAGAACCTTGTGGTGCAGAATGACTTCTTCGCCTTATAGTGGATGGAAAGCAGGAGGGAAAGGAAGGGGTCCGGTTCCAGGTATAATCTTTAAAGGAGTGCCTTTTCCAGGTCAGCCCCATGTAAGGTTTCTATATTTCCCAAGAGCTTCACCAGCTGGGGAACAAGTGTTAAACACACAAGCTGTAGGTACATTTAATTATTCAAACCAAAATAGTCTGTCCATAGCCTCCAAAACACTCATAGCTGCCTAATAATACAAAATTCATTTGATCCATTTCTAAGAGAACTTACAGTCTTAGCAGTTCAAAGTCCAAATTCAAAGACCACTGAGCCTCAAGAGAAAGTCTTAGCCATGAGCCAAGGTAAAATTAAAGGGAAACTATATATTTACGGTGTATGGTGGAATAGAATAAACATCCCCAGCCCCCAAACTGAAGAATGGCAGAAAAGCAAAAATGGATGAAACTAAAACAAGACAGAAGCCTATAAGGTTAAATATTAAATTCTATTACTGTATATCCAGCAGCCTTAATTTTGGGCTCCAACAAGCTAGGGCAGCCCCGTTCCGGAGGCTTCTCTCCTGGACTCTGCTCACCATCTGAGGTTTTCTTTTATAAACAATCTGTGTTCATAGCACTTCCCAGATCCTGGAGTCACCATCGTAGACTGAGCTTCACACAGGCCCCTCAGAGGCTGTCTGAAGTATTAGACCCAGCCACACATTACATGACCGCTTGGCATTTCCTTGAAAATCAAAGAGGAAGCCTCTCCACCCCCATAACTCTTCATGCCCACACAACCAGAATCATGTGGACAATACCAAGGCTCCATCAGATCCTGTCTGCCTTGAATGGCTAAGCAGCTGAGCACAGGAAAGACTTTTCAAGAGAATTGATATGTCCAGACTCTGTAGAGAGCTCTTTTCTCAAAGCGAAGTCTCCAGATTGAAGATCCCCACCCCTCCCACCCCCATGATCATATTGTGGTTGATAGCTAATTGATTCATGAGATGCCCTTAACACATCTTCCCTATTTTCTCAGTGCAAAATACTTGATTTCTTTTTAATGGAGCCTATTTCTTTAATAGTCAGTTGTATTTATCCTCACCTCTAAATAGACTCATTCTTCTGGCCAAACTGTGTCTTTATTTTTTTCAAGTCATTCTATCCTGCCTTTTACCCATTATCCTTATAGTAAAACTGCCTAAAAGGAACCAGAAAAATCCATACTATATCCTAAATGTTCTGCAGGCTTAAAATGTCTTCCTCCAGGTTAATTAGTCCATTACTTTAAAATTCAGCTTTTACTCAGACAAAACACAGTCCTGCCGAGGAGTGACCTATCCTTGTCTGTTTCTATTCTCATTTTCTCACAGGAGTGCAGTGATTATAGATGTTCCTACTCTGTATACGGCTTCCACGTGGCTTCTGTGCATTCAAGTTCAGGCCCTCATACTTGCTCAGTGCTTACCCACTGAGCCATCTCCCAGGCCTACGACGTATGGATTTTTGTTGTTATTGCAATAGTTAAACTGTTTCAGTCAGGGTCTCTGGAAGGAAAAATGTCATACCCAAGTTTGGTCATTCCAGCATGGTGCCATGACAGAAGTATTCACAATCAAAAAGACAAAACACAGGCAAGAGTAGGAACTCCATAATAGTAGTGAACTATCTTAAAGGCCACACAAAGTTCTGAACAGGGGTATTGTCTCTCCAGACAAGTTTCGGGGTGGGCGGCAGTTACTAGAAGCTGTCTTAAGTCAGTACTGCCTTGAGAAGGGCCATGATGCCCACCCGTCTCTTGGGTTCTCATTCAGCTGAACCCAGGGAAGTTAACCACTTGGGGTAGAGAGTAGCGTGATGAGAAGGGTGGAGACTAGACAGGGAGGGTAAACAGAAGGTATGCGGCACATGTCTCACATAGAGGAATCAGGAAACTGGCAAGTCCCCGACCCTTTCCTGACTGTCAGTGTCCACTCATAGTTTATACGTTGCTTTCTGTACCCAAGGAAGGGTTGAGCATGGAGAAGGCAGGAGAAGAGAACAGTTGAGATGCAGGCTCAGCCCTCAGTAAGTGAAAACAACTACAGAGTAGGAACTAGACAAGGAAACTAAAACACAAACTGAAACTTAGGGAGGTATACAGAGCATGAAGAGATCTCTATGTAGGCAATTTAATTTTTTTTTTTTTTACTTATTTACTTTACATCCTGCTTATTGGCCTCCTCCTGGTCACTTCCTCGCACAATTCTTTCCCGATCCTGCCCTGAGCAGGTTGGAGGTCTCCTGGGTACGGCAGCCTAGCTAGTCGAATGTAACCCACATACAGGCAACAGCTTTTGGGATAGCCCCCATTCTGGTTGTTGAGGACCCACATGAAGGTCAAACTGCATATCTGCTACATATGAACGAGGAAGCCTAGGATCAACCGGTGTGTGTTCTTTGGTTGGTGGTTCAGACTCTGAGAACCCAAAGGGTCCAGGTTAGTTGACTCTGTTGGTCTTCCTGTGGGGTTCCTCTGCCCTCTGGGATCTAATGTGAGCAAGTTTTAAAGTCAATTTATGATCTTAGCCGTGGCCTGCAGTACTGGTATGTAGTGTAAATACAACGTTCAAGAACTTAAATTGCACTGAAATTTAATTATCTGTATTAATTAATAAATTTAATTTCATTTTCATCCATATTTACTGAAAAAGATAATCATTCAACTAGCATGCCTGGAATCCCAGCTACCGAAGAAGATGAACCGCAAGTTGGAAGTCTGCTCAGGCAATTCAGTTACAGTCTCAACATGAAATTTTTCCCAATAAATTTTTATTTAATTTTTATGCTTATGGCATCTTCATATATAGAAGTGCATGCCTTTGATTTAAATTAAAGAACCCGGAAAGAATATAATTTTGATAATTATAATCATCATTCAAATAATGTTAAACTTTTATTTCTAAATTAATCTCTACCATGTATATGAACATTAATAAAACTGTGATTAAGAAAAGCCACCAATTTTCCAAACAGCCTAATGTGCTCCTAGGAATGCACAAATAAGGACAAACCCCACAGATGTGTGCACACCCTTTTTAAGCTTCAGAGCTGAGCCTGTTTTCAGAAGGAAGGGAAAATGGCATTCCATGGGGGCTTTTATACAACAAGCCATTGTTTTGTTTTCAGGGAAAAAGCAGTAAACACGAATGTAGACACAGCCCATATTCTGTTTCTTTAGTCACGACAGTGGACAGTTACATGGTAAATACAGCAGTTATTCTGAATTGAAATGTTTCAAAATTATTTCGTCATCTACAAATGCATAGTTTAAGTTTGTGGACTAAGTTCTTTCTTTTCTTTTTTGAATTTTCTTTTATTCTTTAATCCCTTTTCACAGTCTTCATCTCCCTCCTGGTCCAACAACCCCAACAACCCCACCAACACCACCATCACCACCACCACTGATCCCCACGCCATTCCTCCCCCAACCCCTACCCCACCCCCATCTGCAAGAGGATGTCCCCACCCCCACTCTCCATCCCTACTCCAGCGGCCCTCCCCAGTTGCTGGGGCCTCAAGACTCTGGAGGGTTAGGTGCATCCTTCTCTCACTGAGGCCAGACCAGAGAGTCCTCTGCTGTATATGTGTCAGGGCCTCCTATCGGCTGGTGTATGGGGTAGGATGGGGAGGTAGCTCCATGGTAGATCCCTTGCCTACCAAAATGGAGACCTTGGTTTCAATTCCCAGTGTCCCCCGCACCCATAAAGGTTTTAATGATCTCTTTCAGAATTAAGTATATGCAAAAGACTAATGCATAAATACAAACTAATGAAAAACATCAGTGTGCTGTATCTAGCTCCTCACTTTTTAAACACTTTTTTCAGTACTCATACCAGAGGAAATCTTTAAGGTGTCTTTTCTAGGCCTGTGATATCATTCAGCCAGAGGTTCTGAGTTCAGTCCCCAGAAGTCAGAAGGTGGAAGGAGAGAACTTACTCTTACAAGTTATCCTCTAATCTCTATATGTGTGCTTTGCTGTGTGTGCAACACACACACACACACAATTATTTTCGGATTCAAAATTAAAGTTTGCTTTTCTACTTTTTTTCTGATCATCTCCATTTGGCTCATCTCTCCAGGTTGTGTCTCTGTCCAGAAATCTGGGCTCCCTGACACCAAATGTTTCAGCCTAATGCAGTTGACTATTGCAGCTACGGGGATTTTCAGACACGCAGGTAGTATCATCCACAGCTTGGTTGAAACTGGTACGTTCTCAAAACAACATGGAAAAATCCATGGGTTCTGCATGAGTCATCTGTTTAAACTATAAAGAGCAGGAGTAATGGGGTCATTGCCCATGCTGACCAAGATTTTTTCCCAGTCATGCTTACATTGACCCTGTGCCTAACAAAATGTGATTCATCCCCCAGAGATCAAGCTGAGGGTGTGAGTGTGTGCTTCCTATGGCTCATGTGATTGATATATAGAGATATATAGACATATAGACATATAGATATGTAGACAAATATATCCACTGTACACAGTACTGAATTCGTAAGGACATTTTGAAGCTAGTATTTGTGACAGTCTGATCACGTTCCCCCTGAGTCCCCGTTTATTCCCCTTCCCCATTCCTCTCAGGCCCTTCCTTCCCCTAAACAGGATGTTTTGCTGTGGACACAGTTGAGGAATGACAATGAGCTCTTCCAGGAAGGCAAACATTTTCATATCAAATTCTGAACAAGGACGTGGCCACTGTGAAGTGGCCTAAATATATAAAAAAAAAATAGTCCTAAGACAGACAACTGTCATTCTTTTTCAAGCTCCCAATTAAAGAGGAGGAGGAGTTGTGCTCCCTCTAACTCCCTTGTCCCCACCTCCCTAAATTAAATGGTTTGACCCCTGCCCAGAATCTCCCGCCCCCACCCCTCCACTGTCTGTCTGATGAATATAACCTTAGATGTCCATAAAGCCTTTTCATTTTATTATTTATTTAGTATGCTATAGTCTTTCTAGAGTAGTTTCAGATTTATAAAACAAAATTGAATAAAGGCACAGAGGTTTCCTATAAGTTCTCTGGAAAGTTGCCTTCTGATCTCCACACTGGTTCTGCGGCATGCACACACACACACACACACAAGAAAATAATAATAATAAATAATAATAAATAATAATAGTAATAATAGTAATAATTTTAAAGATTTTCCCACCAGAGAGAAATATTTGTTACAATTGGAGAACAGCTATGGAAAACCATCTTCAGCCTACACTTTACAGTGCTTTCTCAGTAGTGAATCACCCTTGGTACTGTACGTTCTGTGAATCTGAGCAAGTCTACCGTGACGTCCAGCTACTACTACTACAGTTTCTTACAGAATAATCTCATTGCCCTAAAAATAAAATCTTTGATGTCTTTTCTATTCAGCTTCCCTTTCTGTTCATACCTGGCCCCTGTGGTCCTATAATGTGCATGGCTTTGCCTTACCCAGGATGTCACATATGAGAAACCTACTATGTGCACTGTCTCAGGCTGGCTTCTTTCTCTTGGTTTGCATTTTGGTTTCCCCCTTATTCATGACTCGTTCCGTTCCAGTGCTCCTTTTAGCCCACTGAGTGGATGTGCGTCATTAATTTATCCAGTCACTGAAGAGTAGCCGGATATGGGTTACGTGGGAAGCTTCGCCACCCTCTGAGCACTCCAAACGTGGTTCCTCATCTCGGCACTCCACTTCTCCCCAAAGGCTTGCCATCATGGCGCCATCGCAACACTGAGTCTTGAGATGAGAGCCCCTTCTCTTATTATTGTGCTTCCAACTTGCATTCTAGAAGGCATCTAAAACAATCGATACCAAATAAAGTCTTACTTTCATCCAAGAGAGCAGTGTTTTTGAAGATGAAGAAAACTGCGAGCTAAAACGCAGTCAACATTTTATTTTTCTGGTGTTCTACATAACTGATCATTATCCTAAGTGCTTTTATTATATTTAGTACCTAAGCAATTCAGTAAAGCAACTGGTGAAAGAAATCACCACCACCACCATCATCATCATCATCATCACCACCATCACCACCGTTATTAGCCAGTGGGGAAATACGGTCTTTGAGAAATAAGTACCTTGTCCAAGGAACCATGAGCCAAAACTACTGGCCTAGACAGAAACTTGGGCTTCTCTGACTTTAGAGCCTAGGTGTTGTCTACCACAAAGCAGCAATCAATGAGAGGGAAATATTTAAATCTGGTTGCTCACAGAGAAAGGGAAAAACTCTCAGGTTTCAACTCAAAGGTCACTTAGGCTCTTTTGAAAGAGTCCAGGCGAAAACATTTCATTATTTATCTTTGACCGCGAGCAGAGGTTTCTCTTTGCTATTCTAATTTCTCCAAGGACAGAGAGGTCTTTCACCTTAGTGTTTGACATTCCAAGTGGGACATAGTAATGTCATTGTGGAAGTGTCCCAATACGATCATTTGTCTAAATGCTTTTTCTCCTCCCAGAACAGCACGTCATTTTGTTTCATTCAACAAATATTTGTACTGAGGACTTTCGGTGTGTGCACTGTTGGTGGAGTTATCAGGCGCAGTGCACAAGAGCCACCTGTCAGGATCCGATAGTCACAGGATTTCTTTTGATGATCAGGAAAGCTGAGTTTAATGGCATGCAGAACCGTACTGGCTCTGGTTATCCCATGGCTTGACTTGCTTGGTGTTTCTGACCACTTGTAGTTCTACGGACTGGCTGGATTCAGTTCTTGTCTCAGAAACCTGTGGGCAGACACCAGCTGAGGCTGCAGCTTCCTGAGTACGTGACAGGCCTGTTCACACCGCTGGCATGCGATGCTGGCTGAGTACCAAGGACTCTGTAGGTTCAAACCACTTCATAGGACTTTGGTTTCTTCTCATAGGAAGGGGGTTTGGTTTAGAGAGCCAGGATTGTCATCATAGTTTGGGATCTTGTCTTCAATCAAAAATAAATCTAACTGCCACCTTGTCAGGTAGGGCTTGCAGGGTTAAGATGGTCCCTGTTCATGTACCAGGGCATCTCAACCCATGTTGAGCCTGGCTCAGCACACTCTAGCCATAGGTCTCAGTCTTGATCTTCAAATGCTCCTTCAGGTGTGATTTCCTCTGCCTGGAGCTCTCACCTCCTCCTTCTCCCGTCCTCCCTCCTCTCCCCATCCCCACTTGTTCTAACTAGGTTTTGATGAACTGTCTCCTTGTCTCTCTGTGTCATTCTGTCTCTGTCTATTTGTCTGTCTGCCCCCTCTCTTCTCTCTCTCTCTCTCTCTCTCTCTCTCTCTCTCTCTCTCTCTCTCTCTGTGTGTGTAGGCAGAATTATAAGGCTTTAGCTAAGAATACTGTTGCTCTATCTTGTGTTAATTTCCAGGAAACCTGACACAAGGGCAGAGACAAACAGGACCAGAGTTTGGTACTTCCTGCCCCTTTGCTGTATGCTCAGGCGGTTGCCAACCTCGGTAGCACAGTGCTGTAAAGTGATCCTCCCTTTCAAAGGTCTGCTAACCTGGAGCACCAGGGTTCTGAGCTGAGTAAGCAAAACTGGATTTTTATAAAAGGACTTGCTATGGGACCTGAAGACAAATGGGTGCTTTGTCTATCAGAACAGGTCGAAGCTCGAATTGGCTGGAACTTCAGAGGCTGATGCTGGTGAGTCAAACAGAGGGCCGTCGCTGTTCAGAGTCCTGCCTCACTGGATAACTTTTGAGATGGAACAACAGAAATCAAGCCCAGGCTAGAAAAGGAATATACTCACCAGATGAACCCGCCTGTATTTCGTGGGTGTCCTGAAAGCCTGTATCAGTCAGGGTTCTTTAGACAAACAAAACTTACAAAATGAATCCATATATGGATACAGAAAGTGGATTTATTAGAGTGACTTACAGGCTATGGTCCAGCTAGTCCAACAATGGCTTTCTCCCGATAGAAAGTTCAAGAATCCAGTACTTGTTCAGTCAACAAGGCTGGATGTATCAGCTGGTGTTCACTACACTCTGGAACCCTGAAGAAGCGATCCCAATGTTGGTGAAGCAAGAGCAGAAGCAAGCATGCAGAGAGCAGAGGCCTTTCCCTTCCTTGTCCTCTATGTAGGCGGCCATGAGAAGGTGTGGCCCAGATTTAGGATAGTTTTTCCCAACTTGAGTGATCGGGATATAAGGTAAGTCTTCCTACCGTATGATCCAATTAACTAAAAATACCCTACAGGTGTGCTTAGTGACTTGACTTTTTAGTTAATTCCAAAATGTAGTTGACAACCATGAATAGCTGTCACAGGGCCACGCCTTGAATACCTGTGTTCATGTAAACAAGTTCTTTCTCTAATGGAGTACCTCAGCTCCGTCAGTCACAGCACCATCTCAACAAGTCTTTATCTTTCGTCCATCATGTCCAACTTGTTTAATATATATCATATATGATATGTGGTATATAATACACGATATATTATATTACATATATTACATATATGACACCATATATGGTACATTACATATCACAATATATAACTATATATTATGTATCATATGATATCGTATATAGTGTGATATATAACATATACATATTATATAACATAATCACATATAATATGATATATTACATATGCATCATACATAATATTCTTAATGACATATAACATATATGACACATACTATATAATGATATATTATAGTATATAATAATAAATAATAATGTAATATTCTAATATAATGTAGTATATGTATTTTTTAGCCTTTTGTTGTATTTGAGGAAGCTGTGTTCTTTTTATCTCCTTTGTTTATTCTCTGGTCTTTGCTCTACTCTACTAACTTTGTGTCTCCTTGTTTTCCAGGTTCTGGTTGTGCACTTTTGGATTGCATTGTGGGATAGCGTTCATTGCTTTTGCCCCTCTTCTCCCCCATTTTGCAGTATTTGGCATTGGGTCAGGGACTCAAACACACTATGGGAGTTCTTTCACCACTGATTGGTATCCGCAGCCCCCAAAGGCCCCCTTTATGCTGCTTCTGTTTATACCAGATGCTTCAGGTTGTTGTGTGTCTATTCCTATTTGGTAGAATAATTTTTTTTTTATTAACTTGGTATTTTTATATACATTTCAGTGTTATTCCTTTCCCGGTTTCGGGCAAACATCCCCTCCCCCTCCCCTTCCTTATGGGTGTTCCCCTCCCAACCCCTCCCCCATTGCGCCCTCCCCCACAGTCTAGTTCATGGGGTTCAGTCTTAGCAGGACCCAGGGCTTCCCCTTCCACTGGTGCTCTTACTAGGATATTCATTGCTACCTATGAGGTCAGAGTCCAGGGTCAGTCCATGTATAGTCTTTAGGTAGTGGCTTAGTCCCTGGAAGCTCTGGTTGCTTGGCATTGTTGTACATATGGGGTCTCGAGCCCCTTCAAGCTCTTCCAGTTCTTTCTCTGATTCCTTCAACGGGGGTCCTATTCTCAGTTCAGTGGTTTGCTGCTGGCATTAGCCTCTGTATTTGCTGTATTCTGGCTGTGTCTCCGGAGCGATCTACATCCGGCTCCTGTCAGTCTGCACTTCTTTGCTTCATCCATCTTGTCTAATTGGGTGGCTGTATATGAATGGGCCACATGTGGGGCAGGCTCTGAATGGGTGTTCCTTCAGTCTCTGTTTTAATCTCTGCCTCTCTCTTCCCTGCCAAGGGTATTCTTTTTCCCCTCATTTTAAGAAGGATTGAAGCATTCACATTTTGATCATCCGTCTTGAGTTTCATTTGTTCTAGGATCTAGGGTAATTCAAGCATTTGGGCTAATAGCCACTTATCAGTGAGTGCATACCATGTATGTCTTTCTGTGATTGGGTTAGCTCACCAGGATGATATTTTCCAGTTCCAACCATTTGCCTATTTAATTTCATAAAGTCGTTGTTTTTGATAGCTGAGTAATATTCCATTGTAGTAGATGTACCACATTTTCTGTATCCATTCCTCTGTTGAAGGGCATCTGGGTTCTTTCCAGCTTCTGGCTATTATAAATAAGGCTGCGATGAACATAGTGGAGCAATGTCTTTTTTATATGTTGGGGCATCTTTTGGGTATATGCCCAAGAGAGGTAGAGCTGGTGTTTTTCATTCAGTAGAGTATTGTGAGGTCTCCATGCATTTGTATTTTTTACTGCCTCTTCTGCTGATTTCTGGTTGCGTTTAATGGTGGTAATTGTTCTTACTTCATTTCACTAAAGTTTATTGAGGTTTGTTTTGTTGCATAGTATAAGAAATACTCTGGAAAATGTCCCATGTGCTGACGAAAAGTTTATTCTGCAGCTGTTTGGTGAACAGTTCTGTAAGCTGCTTTCAGATTCTGCTGGTCTACAGCTACAAAGTTTCTTGGCCATTTTTTCCTTTTTGGTTTGGTTTGATGTGGGCAGTAAAATAGGGTGTTGCAGACTCATTATTGTTTCTTAGAGCACATAGCTAATAATGTTTGCCTTATATTGCTACATGAGGTGAACATAGTTGTCATATCTCATCCTGTGGCCCTTGGAGTGTTACCTCATGACCCTCCTGTCCCTTGCGGTTCTGTCTTTATGTCTGCTTTGTACAAATGGACCTAGCCCAGGGTGCTTTTGTTGATTATGTGTATAGATATCTTTGTACACCGTTTCACTTAGGGAACACTTTTCTTTTTCTCTTTATTGAACAGATCTGTGTCTTTCACTTCTAACAATTTAGTCCATTACATTCAGTTAGAAATGACCTAAAAAGGTTTACTCCTGCTTAGTTAATTCTGTGGGCCATGTAATGGATGAGACAATAAAAACGTGTTTGTCATTCTTTTGATTTACAAAATTTTCATCCCTTATATTTCTTTCGCTCCCCTCTCTTCCTCTCTCATTGACACAGGATCCTAC
Source organism: Rattus rattus (assembly GCF_011064425.1). NCBI lineage: Eukaryota > Metazoa > Chordata > Mammalia > Rodentia > Muridae > Rattus > Rattus rattus. The sequence continues at coordinate 140,709,747 of NC_046159.1, read as the reverse complement.
TATGTAGCTAGTGGGGGTCAGGAATTGATGATCCTCTGGCCTCCATCTTCTGATGGCTAGAGTTTGAGACTTATGCTCCCTTCCCTGGTTTAAGTAGCTCCCAGGTGTTCTTCCAGGTGTATTTTGTAAGGCTCCTCTGGAGGTGATGAACTCTCTCCGCATTGGCTTGTCTTAGGGTTTTACTTTTATTCCGTATTCTCTTGGCCTGTAATAATTCTGCTAAGAAGCTGCTGCTATTCTAATACCCTGGGTGATGGGCAGGGCTTAGCTTAACCCTTAGACACGGCTTAGGACTTTTCACTAGCTCCTCTTTTTGTATCCGTTTTTCTTACCCTTCTGACAGGTTGACTAGTAAACCGTGGCCTGCATTCTTCTTGTTGTTGGTATTGTCTAAGCTCCACCCCCACAGCTACCAGGCCGCAGCCAGGTATGCTCCGCCCCACAGTTGCCTAGCAACAGCCAGCTGGCCTGACCCTGTGAAAGTGGGCTGCTTGCCCTCTCTTACTCCTCTCTTACTCTTTGTTCTTACTCTGCTCTTGCCTCCTTCCCCTTCCTACCCCCTCCACGTGCCCATTGGCCGGCCGCCTTTCCGCTCTTCTACTCTTCTCTCATTAAACCTCTCCACATGGAACCGTGGTGGTGGGATGTGTTCTGTCTCGGCACGGACCGAAATTCGAAAACCTAACATTGGTGCTGAAACCCGGATCGAACCAGGAACCCTAATACTTATCATGTCAACTTGGGGACCTACTGTGCTCCGGATGCGTAACCAAGAGAAGAGAGAGTTTCTGTTTTATTTGCCTGTTCTCTCTTCCATCTTTAGGTTCTGTAAAAACAGGAATCCACTCCCTGGAGAGTGGGCTCAGCCGAGAAGCAATGGCCTTGATCCAATCAGGCTCACACCTCCTCTCCCCTCCTCTCCCTGTCCCTTCATTTTGCCTCCCCAGGGCAGACACTTCCAGGAGAGGGACAGGCTTATCTTGGAAGCCCATTTTACTCAGAATTCAGTCTGTTGTAAATTAATATATAAGATTTATAGGGATTTAAGGACTCCTAAAGTTGAAAACAATTGACTAGGGTTGGGGTGTCAGCAGTCTGAGCACATTCCCCAATGCAGAATTCCTGAAGCTGGCCCGCCCCTGCCACCTAATTCTCTTTGTCTTCTTTTGTCGACTGTCCCCAAGTATCCCTTTATCTTGCTGTGGGAGTCCTGAGCTGTTGGTGGCCACCGCTTATTTTATGTTTCATGGCCTGTTTGGGGGCCCTTGGTGCTAATCTGACTAACCTGGAGAAATCACAGTGCAGACTACCAGAAGCTTTCTGAACTGGGCTACAAACCTGTCCCTCCTGACCTTGGGGAAGGTGCTGGTATCTACTATTATGGGGTCTCTGGGACTTTGCTACACACTCTCTTCCCTGATGTGGGGCCTCAGCTGGGGAACAAGGATCACAATTTGTTGGCATGTTTTCTCCTACTCCCTGGGTTTCTACCCTAGGTCTCTGGGTTGTGCAGCTTCCTGCTTCTCCCTTGCTGCCACCTTCACTCTGACCAGTACCACTCACGCCAGAATGCAGCTCCGGACTGCTTCTCTGTGGAGGCGAGGCAAGTTCTAGGTTCTCATTTGGCCATCTGGCCTGCTGTCCAGCTTAGCTTTGTAAAAGATTACACGCTATGCTAATTGGTGACTGCAATGAAAGCATTAACGCTTTTTATTTCATTTTAAAGAAACTCTCTTACGTTAAGATAAATAGATTTGATTTCTGTTTCTTTAAGGCACAGTTTTATTGTATCCTAGACTGGCTTGAGACTTGCTTTGCAGCAGGGGTGGCCTTCAACTCAAGATCCTCCTGCCTCAGCGCCTGGAGTCCTAGAATTACAGGTACGTGCCATAATGCTCAACTATTGTTAACATTAAAGCTGTACACTTTTTGATATTATAGGCAATCTTAACTAAATTTCAAGAATTGATATTGCTATCTTGAAGCATGTGCTCACTTAAAACACCTGCTATGTTAGCATTTAAGTAAACCAGTATCACAATAAATATACCCTCTTTATCAGGAAGTTACTAAACTTTTGTTTTGTTTTGTTTTTCAACACATGGTTTCTCTGCGTAGCCCTGGCTATCCTGGAACTTGCTATGTAAACTAGGCTGAACCAGTATATTTTTTTTATTATTGAAATTTGCACATTTTTTTGTCATGCAATTCTTGTTGGGAATGGCTTGATCGTATAGCATTTGCTCATAGATTTCTTTTTTTTTTTTAAAAGATTTGTTTGTTTATCATATATGAGTACACTGTAGCTGTCCTCAGACATACCAGACGAGGACATCAGATCTCACTACAGATGGTTGTGAGCCAATATGTGGTTGCTGGGATTTGAACTCAGGACCTCTGGAAGAGTAGTCAGTGCTCCCAACCACTGAGCCATCTCTTCAGCCCACCTTGATTTCTCTCTCTCTCTCTCTCTCTCTCTCTCTCTCTCTCTCTCTCTTTTTTTTTTTTCCGGAGCTGGGGACAGAACCCAGGGCCTTGCACTTGCTAGGCAAGTGCTCTACCACTGAGCTAAATCCCCAACCCCTCCCACCTTGATTTCTTTGTACGAGCATTTTATGTATCGAGGATAACATTTACCCTAATAAATATGTCCCCGGAGCTTGTGATCCTCACTCCCATTTACTGTGTCAGTGCTAAGCTTTTTGAGATGTTCTCTTGTTTGTATCATGATGGGTTGAGAATCATGCATATTTTAAACATCTCTAGTCAGGTAGGCCAGCTTTGGAAGAGACCAAGTACTAGAAACAATGGAGAATCAAGGAGTAATTAAACTTATAAACTTATAAAAGCATTGGGATCCCTGAAGGGCTCTTTTGTAGAGCAATACAAAACATTTAAGGTGCATGTGAGCAATGTATACTTCATAACTGAACCTCATTTCACTTCCCACTAACTGGGTGCTGGGTTTGTAACGGTTCAGTGGGCAAGTCCAAGAAGCAGCTATACAGTGGCTTTGTGCAGAAAGGCATCCCAAATGGAAATTACTTAAATTACTTAACCATCTCACCAAAAAAAAAAAAAAAAAAAAAAAAAAAAATCAAGAGGTTCTTAAAACCCACTTTCCCTGAAAGCTGAACTTATTTACGGCACTCTACTTGGAAGAATAGATAAATTCAGATGTACAACAGATGACTCCAATTATATGAAAATTTAATTTTTATAGGCAATTTAAAAAAATAGTACTTTTTACAGCCTTTATGATCATTTAAGGGAGTAGGGTGGAAATAAAAAAAGACTGAAACAAAACTACACATTTCTTTTTAAAAAAAAAACTATATGTTCTCTTGAATCACATAATACAATTAAAAAATGTGGCCCTGTTTAATGATTTTTTTTCAATTTCGGTTCATTTAATTATGAAGTCTCTGAAGGCTTCTTGTCTTGATGAAATTACCTTTAACAGTGCTCACCTTTTAACTTTGGTTACATGCCATGTTTGAACACCAATATTAGAAATACTTAGCACCTCAAATACTCCCAGCTCATGAGCGCTTTGCTCCAGCCTGAACCATCGAGAAATAGATGCCTTTCTGGGCCAGCAGCTGCTGGTGGGTGCCGTGCTCCTTGACCTGGCCGTTCTGAATCACCACGATCAAGTCTGCGTTCTGGATGGTGGACAGGCGGTGCGCGATCACAATGCAGGTGCGGCCTTCCCTGGCTTTGTCCAGAGCTTCCTGGACGACCTGTTTCACAATCGCACCAAAGAGTTAATGATGGAAACGGCCCTCTTCCCACAGATCCCCCTCCATAACCAGACCCAGGATTTTCCCACTCTGTCCTTCTTCAGTTGTGTTGTAAAAACTACTAGGACTCTATCTTATGGAACCCAGAATGCTTGGTACCACGTGAACGAAGAGCAGCCTGTGCTGGCAGGGGTGAGGAGAGAGAGCCTCTCGGGAGCTGGCAGGAGTGAGAACTGGGACATCCACTGTGGAAATCAGCGTGGGAGATCCTCACAGCAAAGACAGAAACATACTCATACCTGCGCCTGCGCATGTCCCTAACGGTTCCGACTCACCACCGTAGCTATTAGCATATCTGAGTTTATATGTTGTTTATAAACTACGCTAGGGAGCCAGGCTAGATGCACAAGAACAGATGGATGAAGAAGGAAAATGTGGAACACGTACACGACAAAGCTTTATTCTGCCATAAGGGAGAAGGAAAGTGGGATTGGAGATAGCATGTTAAAAGATATAAAGCAGACCCAGAAAGACCAACGCCGCTTGTTTTCGGAATTTCTATTTAAAGGTATATATGACATAAAGGTAGAAGGGAGATTCTGTGGTGCTTGTAAAGGTTCAAAGGGAGAAGAGGAGAAGAACAGAGGATAGCAAGGTGTGAGGAAAACATATTGTTTGTTTTCTTTCTAGGTGTGACAATAGCTAGATACGCTTTACATATAAAATACATCTATCTTTAGTGTGAAAATAGAAAGGGAACCATTTGGTGGGATGATGGATGGAGGAAGGTAATCAGGATGTAAATATGAACAAAGTAAATGATTAAAAATGTATAAAATTTAACAAAGTCCTTATTTTGTACAATAAAAAAATTAACAAACAGTTAAAAAAAAAAACCAGTGGTATAAGTGAACTGTAACATAGACTTTAGAGACTAAGGGGTCTACCACATCAGGAAAGAAAAAGAGTGAGTTTAGATTAGATCTGAGACAGAAGGTATCTAATATTAAGGTAAGGCTGTAAATACCCAATCATTTAAAAACACTCATTGTGCCTTGCCACATAACACAGGAAGCTGGGGCACCAGACAAAGCCATCACAGGACGCAGAAAACATCTCTTGACCATCTGCCTTTCAGATAGCTCATCTCTTTCTCAAGCTGGAAGGCAGCAGCAGTGGCCTCTTAGGGCACTGTCAGACTCCGACCATCTCACCTTGAGCTCCTCATAGGCTACAGAGCTGTTGCCTGCAGGAGCAGACTGACGCCAGCATGCGGACTGTGGGTGGAGCACGGAGGAAAACACAGGGTTCATGACTAATCTGCCTCTCATCACTGGAGGTCTCCTAAGTGCCAGCGGCAGACATGTTTAAGCTCCACTGGGAGCCACCATGAGCAACAGCTGTTGGAGCAGTGTCCTCTACTAAGGCAGAGAAAGAGCCCGACTTAAGTCCTCACCTTTTCACTCTCCGTATCCAGAGCTGAAGTCGCTTCATCCAGAAGTAAGATGTGAGGCTGTCTGACGAGGGCGCGCGCGATGGCGATGCGCTGCTTCTGCCCGCCCGACAGCTGAGTCCCTTTGTCTCCCACTCTGGTGTTGTATTTCTGTGAACGGAAGTTGGTTGTTAGGAAGACAGAGCTGACGGCAAACTGCAAACACAGTTCGATCACGGCAAATAGGATAATTAGATAAATTTAGTCTCGGAGGCTAAAAATAGGCTTCCGGGAAGCTAAACAAATCAGGAAAAGGTTCTAATTGGGAGGCTTAATGGTTCTTTTTTTGAAAACAGATATTTGGGCTCGAAAATTATATGCTTTAGTGTAAATAAACCCAGCTTTCTTTGTTCAAGAATACGGCAAGTCCATTATCTTCCATTTCCTGGCTTTTATATTTGAAACAAAGATTGGTGGGAGAAAGGAAATGATTGGAACAGCTGCACACAAAAACAGAAACATCTTGTCACCAGCAGGTGACACCCTCTGTGTGATTAAATCAGGCAAAGAAATCCTTAGGAAATTCCTCTCTCTCTCTCTCTCTCTCTCTCTCTCTGGCTCGCTCGCTCGCTCTCTCTCTCTCCCTCTCCCTCTCTGTATTTCTATTTACATTTAAACTATTTTAATGTGTCAAGGAATTCCACCAAGCTTAAAACAGACCGTTCTTTATGCAAGTCTAGAGTTTTTAAAAAATCATTTCCCTATCATCTCAACAGCAGAGAACTGTCACAAATTATTATATACAATGACAAAGTCACGGGCCAAAAGATGGCATAACATCAGAAAGCAGGAGAGGATGCTACAGCATGTGTAATGCAAGCCTGTGGCAGATTAGAATTACTCACACATACAGCTCTGATTCATGTGACTTTGACTGTGAAAGCCATGTTCTCTATAAGGCTGCCATTTTTATTTATTTTGTTTGGCAGTTCCAGTTCTATGGTGGGCAGAACAAGGCCTGCGTCTGTGGTGGGGATGGAAAGATGCTTGAAACAGGCTCCTGAGCGACTGCTGCCCCAGCATACAGCACATTGATGTGTCCTGCCTCGGGTGAGTGCAGGGCTACCAGACCACAGTGATCGGTGACCTTTAGGGAGCAGAGAAGATGGTGCTATTAACTCTGTAGGCGGGAGGAGGACACAGGCTGCGGCAGAGTAAGGTGGGGTCTAGGACTAACCACCCAGAAGCAGATGCTTAGACCATGGGGCTTAGTGACAGAGAGATGGATCGGGAATCCAGAAAAGCAGGTCCCGTGGAAGATGGTTATTCTGCTGTGTCTTCTATTCTGTCATCTGGGACTTAAATATCAAATTTCTGGGCTTGACTGACATGTTTTTGTTCTCTTTTTTTCCTCCTTCAGAAGAGCTAATCTAGACACTGAAAAATCTGTTATTCTACCAACTTCTAGGGTGAAGATTCAGACTTTGACAAGCGGTGAATCTCATTAGTGAAGGGGTCTGTAGGCTTGTACTTTGAGTAGTCCAACCTCAAAAGTCAACCACCCATGGCTGGACTACACCGAGTAGAGCAAGGGGACAGATCTCCTTCCAGGTCATGTGCTCAGGGGGAGCAGTTATCTGTGGAAGGACCACATGACAAGGGATAACTTGGGAAGAGATAGGGCCACTGTTCACGCCATCCTTGCCTGCAAGGCATCACCTTCCATGCTGGTTTGGGGCCATCAAATCTTATTCTACAGAGGTCCTATCATGTAATAGTAACTTAAGTGGTAATAATGGAAGAAAGTATAGTATTTGGGTAAGACTTGGGGCTAGAGAGATAGCTCAGTAGTTAAAAGTACTGGCTGCTCTTTAGAGGACCCAGATAAATTTCCAGAACATACATGGTAGCTTACAACTGTCTATAACTCCCATCCCATGATATCCGAAGCCTTCTGGCTTCTCTAGACACCAGGCCTGAATGTGGTATACAGGCACACATGCAGGTAAAACAACCGGATACATAAGATAAAAACAATAAAATTTAAATAACTAAAAGAGGTTAACATAGAGCCAGAAGTCCTATTTATCAAACTCACTGGAGGAATGAGAGGACGTTCACAGGACAATAACCTAGGGAACATTTTAATAACCAATTTCATAAGTACAGCCTGGGGCCCACAAAACACAATGGTAAGAAATTGTACAATACCACCGTCTTCTCAATGACTCAGCCCTAATTAGAGAGGCCTGTATCTGGCATCGATCCAGCTGTCAGCCTGGAGTAAGTCCAGAATGAGGTTTGATGCTTGTAAAAGGAGCTGCAAAGCGGTGGATGAAAGGAAAATGAAGAATGGGGATAAATGGACAGGGCTGCTCCAGGAGACACAGATATCCTGGACCTTCGCTCAGACTTGAAGGAAGGGGATTATCTGCCTGAAGGGGTGGGGCCTCCAGTCTAGAAGCTGTAGATCCATACCAGGCCTCTTCCTAGACAGTTCCTGAATAAATGTGACACTTTGCTCCTGCCTCCCAGGACTCACAGGATCAGGTAAACTTAACACCTTGCAGACAGGGGAGATGTGGCCGGATCTGTGTATACATGTGGATATGTTTTGGCTGCTAACTTTTCTTTGGTCATCCTAATCCGGAGAGAGACATACCTCAGGCAGTGAGTCGATGAACTGGTGGATGTTGGCCTCCTTGGCCGCCCTCACGATCTCCTCATGAGACACGATGCGGCTGTTGTCTCCGTAGGCGATGTTCTCGGCGATGCTGCAGTCAAACAGGATGGGCTCCTGGGACACAATGCCCAGATGGGCGCGGAGCCACTGGACGTTGAGTTGCTTTATTTCTTTGCCATCTAGAAACTGAAAGCGAGGGTTCACGGATCAGCTTCAGGACCAGCATCATTCAGACTTAGCAAAAATCACCACCATTACTTCATACTTTACAACTGGGGCTGCCACGAGAGGAAAGAAGTCTTGCTCACTTGACCTTGGAGGTTTAAGGTTTGTTCAAGAACACCATAACCGTACACTCTAAGGAAGTACCCATTTCTCATGTTTCAACCCTGTTTTTTTCATTTACATAGTAATAAGCAGAAAATTGACCTTCCTTCCAAAAATATCCATGTCCCAGTCCCTCGAAACTGTGAACATATATTGGCAAACAGGCATTGAAGTAGCATATTGAATCATGTGCATACATTAGTATGCTACTAACTGGCTAACTCTAAAAACACAGTGATTGTCCCCATTGTCTTGGGGTAGCCCATGTATTCCTGGAGTTCTTAACTGTGCAAAGGGGACAGGAACAGGCTACCCTGAGGTGTGTGGCATGAAAAGACTGGGCCAGCTACTGCTGGCTTTGGAGATGGAGGAAGGGGCCCTGACTTAGGCAAAGCAGAGCAGGCCGTCTCTTGTGGTCCCAAGAAGGTATGCTACACCGTGGCCATTTGTATGTTAGCACAGTGAGAGCTACTGGAAAGGCTCAAAAGCTTACAGCAGTGTGTGTGTGTGTGTGTGTGTGTGTGTGTGTGTGTGTGTGTGATGCAGGATGGACAGATAGACAAGAATATAGAAGGATTCATGGTATATTCAACACTGAGCCAAGAGTAGGAAAGAAAAGACCACCTTCCTCCTCCTACATCACTGGTTCTAACCTATGGGTCATGACCGTGTAGGGGTTGAGCAATGTTTTCACAGGGGTTGCCACTGGAAAACACAGATATTTATATTACAATTCATAACAGTAGCAGAATTGCAGTTATGAAGTAGCAACAAGAATAATGTTGTGGTTGGGAGTCACCACAATGAGAGGTACTGTATCAAAGGGTCACAGCATTAGGAAGATTGAGAACCAATGAGTTAGACGCACAGGAGCGAGGGAGGCCCCTGCATAGATTTACTGATAAAATCCTTTTCTGATACAGGTATGCCGACTAAACAGATCTCATTTGTGAGAGAAAAAAAAAGGCATTCGAATGAGGGAGCTGTTAATGGCTTCTAAAGAAGACCCCAGTACCCCAGCTCTGGATAGCCAAATAATGATGCTAAGGGTGAACTGGCTCCTATATGTTTTCTGCATGCCTTCTGAGGTGCTGTGCCTCTAGGACAGCACTGGCCAGAGCGAGGATAGAACTCTGCCGTGGGGATGCATTTCTACTTGCGAGACTGGCAGTTACAAGGATGGAAGGCATACTATGACCTTGCTGAGGCTAACTAAGCTCTGTTGCCATGGAAACCACTCTGGGCATCTACTCTCCTAGCTTCCTAAACATTTGAGTAAGTCAAAGTCCAGAATAAAGGGTGGAGATAGGCAGTGAGAATCACGAAAGCCCGTGACAGGCACGGTAGCACAAGCCTACTACCCCAACGCTAAGGTGGTTGAGGCGACCGCTGGAAGGTCGCGTCATCCTCAGCTACATGCCGAGTTCTAGATACCAGTGTGAACTGTAGAGCACGGCTCTGTCTCCAAACAAACACCCAAGCAAGGAATCCATATTAGACCACAGCTATGCTAGAATGAGGGAGGATCGCATCTTAGAAGTGGAAATCTGAAGACATAGTCCTTAAAGAAGTTAATTCTGTGTCTATATCCCTGGGAGCAAAACATGTTATCTCACAGGCAAGTCTGAATGGTTCCTGTAAGTTTTAAGGAATTCGTACATTTCACCAGATACAATAAAACTTTTGGCCCTAATTATAACTGTAAAACGCACAGGTTTGGGAACTACTTAAAGCCATGCTGGTTGAAGAATCCGTCCCCTAAGAAACACGCGTTTGGAAGCCCAGAATATGAAATGCTTTCAAGTACAGCTTCTGTGGTAGATGCACACCAGTGGTCTGATGGAAGATCCGGAAATTCTGGAGAATTCATGAAAATGGCTCACAAGACCCAAGCCCAAGGGAAGGTCTATGTAGGGAAGTAAAACTTGGTAAGGAATAATGTAAGGCTAGTCAAGGTAATTAGCTCTTTCTACTATTACAGTCCCCAACAACTACTGCTCACTAGTGCAGTAACTGAGGGCTGCATGTGGATTATTTGCAATGTATGTACTCTGAAATTAAGAAAAGATATCAAGAACTAAAAATATTTTAGGTTCTGAGATAAGCAAAATGCACATACTCTCTCCTTTGTCTTCACACCTCTTAGGGTCACTGTCACCCTCACTGTGGTGCATGGGATAGACTGGAGAGGGAGAAAGGCAAGGCCAGGAGCACTCACGTTAATAAAAGCCAGGCTGTAGGGCTTTCAAGTATACATAAATACTGGCTGTTCAACAGCATTCTGCGTGGGAGGGAGGCCAAGCTACAACCAGGAAGCTCTCCCTCGTAAGTCAGTTGCTAAGAAAGGAAGAGTCCTCAATCTAAGACTTTGGTATCCAGATTTTGTTACTACTATTTTTTTAACTGCATTTGAAATACTCCTTTTCTGCTCCACTATGTTCATAGCAGCCTTATTTATAATAGCCAGAAGCTGGAAAGAACCCAGATGTCCTTCAACAGATGAATGGATACAGAAAATGTGGTACATCTACACAATGGAGTATTACTCAGCTATTAAAAACAATGACTTTATGAAATTCATAGACAAATGGTTGGAACTGGAAAATATCATCCTGAGTGAGGTAACCCAGTCACAGAAAAACACACATGGTATGCACTTATTGATAAGTGGATATTAGCCCAAAAGCTCGAATTAGCCAAGATGCAATCCACAGACAACATGAAGCTCAGGAGGAAGACCAAACTGTGGATACATCAGTCCTTCTTAAAAGGGTGAATGAAATACTCACGGGAGGAAATACAGGGACAAAGAGTGGAGCAGAGACTGAAGGAAAGACCATCCAGAGACTGCCCCATCTGGGGATCTGTCCCACATGCTGCCACCAAACCCAGTCACTATTGCTGATACCAAGAAGTGCTTGCTGACAGGAGCCTGACATGGATGTCTCCTGAGAGACTCTGCCAGAGCCTTACTGAAACAAATTAAGATGCTTTCAGTTAACCATCACACTGAGCACGCGAACACCAATGGAGGAGATAGAGAAAGGACTGAAGGAGCTGAAGGGGTTTGCAACCCCCTAAAAAGAACAATAGTATCAACCAACCAGACCCTAGAGCTCCCAGGGACTAAACCACCAACCAGTGAGTACACATGGACACACCCATGGCTCCAGCCGCATATGTAGCAGAGGATGGCACTGTCTGGCATCAAAGGAGAAGCCCTTGGTCCTGTGAAGGTTTGTTTCCCCAGTGTAGGGGAATGCCAGGGTGTTGAGGTGAGAGTGGGTGGATGTGAGGGGGAGCATCCCCATAGGAGCAGGGGGAAGGGAGATGGAAGAGGGGGGGACCAGGAAAGAGGATAACATTTGAAATTTAAATCCATACATTATCCAATTAGAAAAAATATTTCTTTTTTATTAGAATGTATTACCTATATTACTACTGTCCCTTTTTGCCATAATAGTTTATCTTCTACTTTGATTTCTTTTTTATAGTATACCTAACTTCTACACACAAGAGAAAATCCAGTTTATATAACTTAACACTTGGCTCTCCACAGAACACTTCTATAAGCGGGCAGTGGGGATGTTCAGGTGGGACTCGATGTAACAGAGCAACTAAAGTTGAGGGCAGGTAGGGAAGTGAGGAGCTAAGAGTATTGATAAGGGCGGGGAGATAAGTGGCGCCTAGCAATTGTGTCAAAAGGCAAGTTGAAATTGAATAACTGTCGTCGTGCGTGCGTGCGTGCGTGCGTCGCGTGCGTGCGTCGTGCGTGCGTCCGCGTCATGTGTGTGTGTGTGTGTTTGTTTTTCATCCTCGGATCCAATATTCTCTGGGCAGGGCTTGGTAATGCAGTCTGTTCCTGGAGCTTAGATGTGGTAGCAAAAGCTACATGCTACGGGTGACACCCTTTAGTAGTTTTCTAGCTTTCTAGGATATTGTAATTGCAATATGCACTAAAGTTTGAAAGCCACCCCCTCAGGTCAAGGTCCTGAGAAGCATGATGCAAAGCTTACTGTCGGCCATAAGAGTTTCCTGATTCCGGTGTGGTCCTCTAAGTCAAGTCCTCTTTTCAGTTCTTAAGACCAAATGATGGTCAACTGCACAATCATTTTCCACAGCAGTAAGAAGTAACTTTTGAGTTACCTATTAACACTAACAGAGTCACTAAGGGTCACTTAGAAACTAAAATGAACACATTGATCTACTGGGGATGCTTCTGCAAGGAGGCTGGCTGCTAGGAACCACATGCTGGCATCTTAAGGCTCTACTACAATTCACAGAAGATGATAACGGGTATTCCTGGGGTGAACAAGAATACATTAGTTTCAGTGTCTTGAGACATCACTGTACTAATTAACCAACCTTTACTTTCATATTCTTTGTGTGTCTAGCTTTACATATTAAGGACCAAAAAGTCAGTGGCTGGAGAGATGATGGCTCAGTGGTTAAGAGCACTCACTGCTCTTCGGAAGATCCTGAGTTCAATTCTGAGTACCCATAATGCATCTCACACCTGTCTGTTACCGGGAGTGCAGATGTACATGCAAGTACCCATATACATAAAATTCACAAATAAATAAATAAGTCTTAGAACAAACAAACAAACAAACAAACAAACAGGCTCGAGACTCCTTCCCCGACTCCCTGTTTTTGGAAGCACACTTGATTCCACCTGTGAACATTACTGTGTAAAATTTGGGAGGCAGACAGCAACTCTCATTTAGCAGGAGTAGGCTGGTGGTGGGGTGGAAGATGGGAGTTCCTCCAACATCCGGAACAAGCTTGGTCTTATAGATGAGGAACAGCTATAACACTGACATAATTCCCTGCAATGTCTGGGTCATAGACTGCAGCAACAGTGCAAATGGGAATCCATGGGAATCCAGCCTTCATTGAGTTCACTCATTCAGCTCAACAAAGAGTGAGCTCTCCTTTTATTGAATCTCTTGGACTTCTGTTTCCTGTACTGAACTGAACCAAATCTTGTCTGTGTTGCAGATTATGCTCTCCTGATGTTTAGGCTTTTACAGAACCATCATTGTTCCTTACGTAACGATTTTACCATTTACTAAAGTTACAGTAAAGAATGGGATCTACGTCTGCACAAGGACATGTCATTGTGTCGTCCCTTAAGGAATCACCTAGCCAAGAGAGCACCCCTAAGGAAGATGAGTTCATGTGAAGCCATGCTAAAAAGATAGGAGGAATAAATATTCTGTAATGAATATTCCCCCCTCCCCCCGAATCTCTGCCTTTGGTGCAGTTGCTTCAGAGCTACCTTTTTGACTCAGAAATATGTAACTTTTCCTTTTTTTTATTTATAATTGTGTTTTCAAATACCATCTAGAACCCAAGTATGTTTTCTCTGGGGCTTTTTCACTCTTTCTATATAGCTTCCCACCTATCTTGTGGCTGTTTGTCTGCCATGGGCTGACCTCCATGCTGAGTTAACTCAACTGGCATGGCCTTTTCCCTTTCTCTTCTCCAACTTTCTCCTCTGAGAAGCTGCAAGTGTACATCTTGTTTACCTTGGGAGAATGCCCCACCCAACTAGGAAGTTATTGTGACTATAATAAGATGCTATGAGATTTCAAAATCTTTCTTAAAATATAACAAAATGTGATAAACTGTTACTTCTGCTAGATTCCACTTTAACTGACCTGCTTGCTACACTGTACTTCCAAGCACAACCCACATTACCTCTTGCAATAAGTACAAGTTGTGTGGCTCTTTAGTATGCAAACCCTACACAGCCATTAAGAGCTGGCTCCAGGTCTCCTTTCTCTAATCAAACTCATACAAGTGTATTTTCCATCTTCCCAGTTAAGTCACCATATGCTGTTCCTTTTAATTGTACTTTTACACGCTGTTTAATAAAAGCTCATTGAGGACATTACTCAAAGTTCTTGTGGTTGACACTCTCTCCTCTAATTGCTTTGAAAGCGCCAAACCTTAACCACTACACAACCATGGAAGCTTCTAATTGCTTTAAATATAGCAAATACCTTTTAGAAGAGTGGTTGTCAACCTTCCTAATTCTGTGACCCTTTGATACTACTCCTCACGTTGTAGTGACCCCCAACCATAAAATTATTTCATTGCTACTTCATAACTGTAATCTTGCTACTGTTATAGATATTATGAATCATAATATAAATATAAAATAAATATAAATATGGTATGTGACCCCCAAAGGGGTCTCGAAACTGTTGAAATTGTTGTTTTAGAGTTCTGTTCTCAAATTTTAACAAAACTTAAAGCATTGAATCGAACTCCAAAAAAGAAAATCACTTTTTCATAGAGTAAAAAGATGCAAAGCATTTATAACTTACAGAATAAACTTCATATGCTGGTCGGTTTTGTGTTAGTTTGACACAAACTAGAGTCATCAGAGAGGAGGAATCTCAACTGAGGAAATGTGTCATGAGACCCAGCTATAAGGCATTTTCTTACTTAATGATCGATGGAGGAGGACCCAGCCCATGGTGGGTAGTGCTATCCCTGGGGTTCTGTTAGAAATCAGACTGAGCAAGCCACAGGAAACAAGGCTGTAAGCAGAACCTCTCCATGGCCTCTGCATCGGCTCTCGCTTCCAGGATTCTATTCTGTTTAACTTCCTGTCCTGACTTCCTTCAATGGTGAACAGTGCTGTGCATGTGTAAGCTGAATAAACCCTTTCCTCCCTAACTTGGTCTTTTTTTGGCCATGGTATCTCATTGCAGCAATATGAACCCTAACTAAGCCACTGAGTAAAGTATGATTGTTTTGAATAATTATGGTGTAGAAGTTTTAAAAGCCATGGGTATCAGATTGAAAAGTCTCCATTCATCCTCATCCTTTAGGGTAGTCAGGATCCCTTGGAGCTGATGGGAATCAATGTTCGGGTCATTGTCTTATCTCTGCAGTGGCTATAAGTGGCTCTATGGATAGCTTAATGCATACAGAATAACAATTTCCTGCTCTAAGTTGTCTCTTTGCACTCTTTTCCCTCTATCTCACTACATTTCCTTAAATTCGCAGCCAAAACATGCTTCAGTTTCCTCCTTTTAAAATTATTTATTTTATTGGAGCTGGGGAATACCAGTACATGCCTTTAATCCCAGCACTTGAGTGGCAAAGGCAGATGTATGTCTGTGAGTTCAAGGCCAGCCTGGTCTACAGAGCTAGTTCCTGGACAGCCACGGTTTTACACACACACACACACACACACACACACACACACACACACACACACACAACACACACACACACACACACACACACCCAAACTCTGTCACAAATAAATAATAAATAAATAAGTAAGTAAATAAATAAATAAAGGACTTTTTTTTTTACTTAATTTGTTTTTATGTATGCATGTGCCTTGGTGTTTATAAGTGTACCATGAGCACACAGGAGGACAAACAGGTCAAAAGAGGGGTTGGATTCCCCTGTCGATGGAGTTATAGCTGGTTGTGAACCACCCTGTGGGTGCTTGGAACTGAACCCAGATCCTCTGCAAGAGCCGCGAGCAGCCCTGACTGCTGAGCCCTCTCCTCAGGCCTCCAGATTCCTCCGTTTTGAAGTTGTTATCTCAAATGTCCCCTACTCTGCTGTTGTTCTTACCTCTTTCACTGTCAGCTGCTTCACATTTCCCTAAATCTCCATGTTTCCTCCTTAGCTTCCTTCAGACCCGCCAAGCTGTTTGCTGAAGTAGGAAGTGCTGGAAAAGCTCACTGATTTGGCCCCTCAGATCGCCTTGTCTTCTCAGTTCTCAACTCATCCAGCACCGTCCCCCATCCTCGTTGGCATCTCCTTCTTGAAACATAGTAAGTGGCTTTAATCTCCTTGCCACTCCTACACCCCTTTTCTATTTCTCAAGCTACTCTAACACTTGATGCCTTTCTCATGCAAGGGCGATGGGTGGAAAGTAGGCTCCTGTGAAGGAAAACAGGCACACTGTGGTGGAGAAGGTGTCTGGGGCAGATGGAGCACCGCAGACACCAAACTATAGCTATAGGATGCTTCTCAATGGGGTTATTATTTAAAGACATGGGGAGAAATGTGTCAAGAGTCAATAATATCCAGGCATTTGGATGATGAAAACTAAGATGATCTGAATACAAAAATATGCTCACCACTGTTCCGGCCATGGGGTCATAGAAGCGCTCGAGCAGCTGGACCACTGTACTCTTCCCGCAGCCACTGCTGCCCACCAGGGCGAGCGTCTGCCCCTTCTTCACCTCGAAGCTCAGTCCCTGAAGCACTGGGATGTTGGGTCGGGTGGGATAGTTGAACTTGACTCCATTAAATTTCACATTTCCTTCTAACCAATTCTAGAGTGAGAATAGCAATAGCTTATTTGATTATGGCAATATTGGAAACACGGAGTTAGAGCTGAGCCTAACTCCCTACAGCTGCCAGGGGAGGCAGATCAAAAGGACCCACCTTTCCCTGGCTGCCAGGGCCGTTGTTAAGCACTGCTAAGTGCTGTTAGTTCTGTGCTGAGTACTCATTAAGTCTTTACTGTACTCGGCCTTTGCACAAATGTCTAAAAGGGTCCAAAAATGGACTGTTTGACAGGCCCTCCCCTTGTCTGGCTTCCTTGAGCAGAAGGTTGCCAGCTGAGCTGCCTGAACTGCCCTCATGTAGACATTCATGGTTGCACTGAACCCACCATGAATGTCAGAAGAAAATAGCATTGTAGTTACAGCCACTTGGGGCAAAGGCGCACTTTCAATGGGGGAAGGCATTATTTCCACTATGACTGTTAGAGTAGCTTGCTGTGGAAGTCACAAGGACGTCACCAGCAAGCACTGGTGGCCCAGCAACAGGCCCATCATTAGTGTCAATATAATCTTGATATGTAGACCTTTGCTTGCTACTTTTCCTCTCTCTCATCAATACAGTGACTAAGCTGACCACGCAAAGGAGAGACGGCAGCAGCACCAGTGGAGCAATGGCTGGCATGCCAGTGAAGGGTAACTGAAGAGAATTCCAGTCAATGACATGCATGGGAAGTGGAGGGAGAGATGATAAAGACTGTGAAGAGTTACAGATGAGAAACTCTAGGCTCCCATTGTTGGAAGAACTGCAAAGCTTTAAGGACCAAAGTTCTGACACCCTAGGCTTAAGACCTGGAATGCTGACTGCTACAGGAGCTGAGGGTCCTAACACTGGAGCTCTCCCCAAGAGCAAGTAGTGCCCTCGCAGCTCAGTGCTGCTGGTCAATGAGAGCTATAACACTTTCAAATGACCAAGGCAGTTGGTGATTAGAGCCTAGAGTGATAAACCCCTAACATAGCACCTAGTAGCCACAGTCTCTGGCTTCTAAAGTCTGGAGTAGGCTCCCCAGCTCTCAAGGCTCAGAGCTTGAGAGCTCTGAGTTCATAGAGTTCAGTCCCCTATGACTTAAGCACGAAAGGGCTTAGGATTCCTAAAAATAAGAGTTCTGACCACCATGTTCACGGAGAGCAAAAAGACCCCAGCCACGTAGTTAGTAACGAATGCAGTAAAATTCTACTACGAACTCTGAAATGAAGCTAACCTTCCTTTCACAAGTCTAGAATTTAATAGACTCTAAAAGAATCAGTGCCTTGGCCACCGACATGCTTCAGTGGGTAGCGACTGAACATGACAACTTGAGTTCCAACACGGGATCCCCGTGTTGGAAGTAGAGAACTAACTCCTGAAGTTGTCCTCTCTCCTGTGACAAGCTAACATTCACACACACACATATAACTAAATAAAAACGAAAATTTAAAAGGTCTTAAGAAAAAAGAGAGAGTCGACGTGTTTACAAGGCGGCGTTAACAGCATCCAATGCATAACACGGATGCAATGAAGCTTGCCTATGAAGAGGACAGTATTCTCACCTCTCTGTAACCATCATGTAAAAGTATTGGGTTTTAATATACATCAGTACTCAATGAAATAAACCCAAGGCCTAGAAATTTACATCACCATCAATATAAGAAAAGGCAAAATTTCATTAACTTTCTTCTTCCACTAATTTTTTCCATGGGGTTAGCAGGTCATGCAAGTGAATAAACGAACTCACAGGCTTCAAGCCCTCCGTGCTGTAGCTGTCAATCTCGGGGATTTTCTCAATGATCCCGATGATGTGGGATGCCGAGACTTTGGCCTTCGCATAGTCAGGAGCGAATGAACTGGTATTCCCTGCTGCCATGGCACCAAAGACAACAGCAGAAAATACCCTGAGAAACAAAAGAAAGAAAAAAAAATATAAGCATACAGTCATGGCCGCTGTCATGGAAGCGAGCTGTCATGTCTGTATCCAGGAGCAGGATGCTGGGTGATCACTGCTCTTACTAAAGAAACATCATACAGAGGAACTATGAGGACACCACCATGGCCGTCCCTCTCTGAGCCAGCTTTGACCTGGTAGCTCTCACCACCCACATTGCTCTATTGGTAATTTTCCTTGGGTACAGCAGAAGGTGAAGAACAACAGCCCAGGGTTGGTCTGATTCACCCAAAGTCTAGTCCTCCATGGAGGGAAGAATGTGGCAGTCTTTGGCAACCTTGCATGCATTCTCTGCTTTACTGTCAGTAGGAGCCCTTTAGAAAGAGGCCGCCTGGCTTCCCTGTGGGCTCCTGTTACCAGGAGTGGATTAGAATAACTGGATCAATGGCTGTGGGTTTCAGACCAAAAATGGAAGGATACCCTCACCTGCTCCTCCCGAGGCAGGCCAGGCTCCACTCCAGCCTCCCAGATCCCAGAGACGATGCCTGAAGTCTCCCATCTTTGTCCCTTGCCACATACCAATGTCTAGCAGTTGTGACAAACTACTCACATTCATTGTCAAAGTCCTCTAAGTGATGTTTCCCTTTATGTATTCAAGACCTGGTTTGATTTTAAATGAGACACTCTTCCTGAAACGCATAGCAGTGTGGCTGGATACAAAATACCCAGTTCTTTCATTTCTCATCTCTCCTTTCTCTCTCTCATTTCTCCTTTCCTCTCTGTCTCTTTCTCTTTCTCTCTCTCTCTCTTCTCTCTCTCTCCCTCTCTCTCTCTCTCTCTCTCTCTCTCTCTCTCTCTCTCTCACCTTTGTAAACACCTCTGTTTAAAATATGAAGTGTGTTTCCAACCCTTTGAATCTAGGTTTGCTTTGTGACTTATTTCTATCAGCAAGATAGAGTGGAGTCACTGCCATTGGCCGATGTCTAAGACTCAGGAGGTTTCCTATGCTTAGTAAGCTTGTTCGTTTTCTTTTGTATGTTCTTTCTCTCCTCCCCAACTCCTTCCCTCCCTCCCACTACTACAAGGTTGCTTCAGACACAGAGGTCAACTCTTACTCCCTAGCCACCTACCTCTTCCTGTAACACTAACTCAGATCAGTACAGCTGACTTATGCACAACATAAATGTTTTTACTTCCATGTCACTGAGGCTTGGTGGCTGGGTGTGAGAACATAGTCTCACAAAGCCTATGAAATGTGTGACAAGCATCTCCCTACTTATCATGTCTTGCAGCTGCTAAGATACGTTTGCATTTGTGACACGGCTTTCACAGTACAGATTGGAAAGAACCTTAGAGAGATCAAGTGTAGTTGTCAATGTTTACGCCTGAACACACCCCCTAAATTGGCCTGCACCTCTGTTTTAATGGGTGCCATGTTTGATTAAGTCTATTGCTAACCTAATTTTAAAACAGGGGAGAATCTTTATCTTCCTTACCCATCATTCAAAAGCCCTTGCTTTTCACCATATATATTGCATATACATTTTATTTTGTCATAGTAAACAGTGGAACCAGCATAATACCTGACAGTATTTTAGAACACTAGGAACCCACCACTTCCTTTTCTTGGGCCTCTATACACATGCTAAAGGGATATACTGCAATTTTTAAAATTACAACTAAAAAACGCACATGATGGTTAATTTTCCTCATGTATCATTTAGATGTGTGGGATTTATTTTTAAAGTAGCCACTCCTCACAAGGTTTCTTTGGCAGTCACTAATTAAATAGATTTTTATACATCTAAGATTTTTAAATCCATGGCTGGCGTGTCAGCAAATTTCATTGCTTCAAAGACTTGGAATAAATCAATATATCAAATATTTATCTATTTAGGAAATCAATACTTACAACATAACATTTTCAAACGTCATGAGTTCTCGTGCCACCAAGTAGGCACCGAACCGGAAAGAAGCAGCATAGGAGAAATATATCATGGCCTGGGTGAAGGCGAAGGTAATTCCAAAGACGTGCGCTTTCTTCAAAGCATTTCTGGGAAGAAGACAATCCAATTTCACTCCATTGCTCAGTCATTCAAGCAGCTTATGGTGGGGTCGGCAGTGAGGCACGCAGGCGTGGCATGTGCTATGCACTCCATTTAAGGAATTCAGCTGGAGTCCCTTTTGTTTAACTGTGTGAATTTGGGGAACTGCCTTGTCTCTGAGACTCAGTGCTGTCTTCCTCTTTAGTGCAGGTTATTACATCTCAGTGGGTTGATGGAACCCTGAGAAGAGCCTGCTTTACATTAGCAAATGAATGGCCCTTGCCTGTCCCGCACTGTGGGACACACAGCACAGGTGTCCTGTAGAGGAGGACACCTCACAACACATCTCCCCTGCCCGCTCAAGCTGTGGGTGACAGGGGAGCAGGCCTGTCCTTGCATGTGGGCCACAAAAGGCTTTACAAAGGATTAGCATTCCAGGAATTTCTGAACAACATGGGTCTTGGGTGTGGAGGTGTGGGCAGGGAGAGGGTGGGGATTGGCAGACCATTCATCTTTCTATAAACCCACCACCTTTCTTGACATCTTTGCCACTCAGAAACTTTTCCCAGGAAAAGAGAGCCTGCCATGATTGGAAAAACTTCGGTAAGATCCGGCTTTTGCCTTGTGTTAGAACATGGTTTAGCTACGCTTTATGTATTCACGTTTAAAAAGGTACTTTATTTCCATATTACAAAACACAGTCTATTTTTTTAATTAAAGATTTTAGACTTTTAAAAAAGGTTTTGGAGGCTTACAACATCAGGAAGGTTAAAAATCACTGACGTAAAAATACATTTATCCTCTTTTTTTGCTAACATGGAGCTACAGATATTTTTATGTTTATGGATTAAAACATTTTTGTTTTGATGCTGAGAAGGATCCAACTTAAAATTGTTATTTTAAACCTAAACTTAACAGGGATAAAACATAAAGTCCTAGTCTTATAAAAGTTTCTAAATTATTGCTAACTATTAAGGATAATTAAGGAATGCAAGTTGGTCATTAACTGCCTTATAAATGATCCTTTCCTTTAAAGTGTTCAGAAATATTTGAAGCGACGCTAAGATCTAATACCGTTGATAACAGGAATAAGCCTTTCTGCCTCCTGTATATGTCTTCAAGGTCAAGCCTAGGAGAGATAACTAGAAACACACAAAGTTTGCCTATTTTGATAGACCGATGGTCCTCAGGCACTTTAGAGACCTGCAGAATATGGCATTTAAACATGTTTAATGAAAAGCTTTCCATGTAGACACGTCATCTCCTGACAGCACCCCTAATCTCCAACTCCACAGAAGACGGGCACAGAAGACCCTCCACCTGGAGCTCGCTTCAAATGCGTCAAAGCTGGCCACTGGGGAGCAGACTGCTGATTGCTTCTGCTGCTGACAGAACAGTGTCCAAACTATGGACAGGCGGGACATTGGAAAATGTACTACCTCTAGACAAAGATAGAACAGCTTTCCCAAGTTCCTGCTTTACAGATAAGTCTGTCAAGACCTGATAGCTAAAGAAAGATGCCCTACCATCTACAGAGGAGCCTGGGGTCCAGGAAGCTGGTAATTCTCTGTTTTTTAATAGACTCGGGAGCGGCTTGGTCTGCACTTCCTGCTTACTTAGGTAAAATTTATCCTTCTCAGGTCTCTGATGGGCTTGAAGACTACACTAGTGAAAGAACTAACTTTTTACTATTCCTTTATCTAAAGGAACTCAGTTTACAGTGACTGCTCCCAGTAATTAACCGCCCGTGTCTCATGGTGAATAATTGGATGGCAAAAGGTGTGATGTTTGTGTAAGGTCTGAGGTTATAAAAGCCTAAGCGAGGATCTAAGGAAGTGTTTGAGGGTCTAAGAAGGGGTTTTAAGGTTGGTAAATACGAGTTATGAAGGGTTGAGAACATGAAAACTTAGGTAGTGGTAAGAGAGTGGTTTAAGACACAAAGAAGGAATGAAAAATGCCTCAGATAGCTTCCCTCTTTCTGCTGCTCTTGTAGGAAGACTTCCGGAGTGTTAATGCCTTTAACCAAACCCATTCTACTGTAACTTTCACTATGTCCCTAAGGCACGAGTCTGCTGCTCTTCCTACGATGTGAATTTCATCACAGATTACAAACATTCTAGCACACCTGAAATTTACCTCTTTTTGTAAACTTAAAAAGATTATGGCGATCTTCAGGGAATCCATTTGAATCCATCTCTCACAAGTCAAACGGATCCAGATCCCTACTGTCAATCATTAGCTGGTTTCCCCACCTGCCTATTCCTGGGGATGGGATCCCTCCCCTTTTTCCTGGTTTCAGACTCCCCCACATCCCAAGTGCCCCAAGATCATAGGCCTAAAAGTTTCAAATGTACATCCAAGAAAAAAATGTTTTAAACTCCTTAACATTATTGTCTGCCGTGGTGTGTGTGTGTGTGTGTGTGTGTGTGTGTGTGTGTGTGTGTGTGTGTGTGTGTGTGTGTGCCAAGTCCAGGTGCTTCCTCAAAACCTGCATCCAGGATAGGTATGAGGTGGCTTCCTACAGGTGCTGCCATCTACCCTCACAGACACCTCACAGACTCCTCCATCTGGGCCTTGATTTCCCTAGCCCCAGATGGTCCTGCAAAACTTGAACAGCAACCGGCTCCTCCCAGATCTAGCCAGCATTCCAGCTTTTGGATTCCCCATACCAGCAGGAAATAGTCATAAATGATTTCATCACCTCCAGGTTCTCCCAGCATCCCTCAATCTCTACCTGTTATAGGGCATGGCTTGAAAACTTCCCTCTAATCTGAATTACCTGCCAAGGGCTTGGGCTTCCTCTCACCCTTCAGTATTCTCTCTCTCTCTCTCACTCTCTCTCTCTCTCTCTCTCTCTCTCTCTCTCTCTCTCTCTTTTCCATCTCTTTTTCCATCTTCATCTATCTCTTCTTCTCTCTGTCTCTCCCTCCCCTGCCCTCTCCTCCTCCTCCTCCTCCTCCTCCTCCTCCTCCTCCTCCTCCTCCTCCTCCTCCTCCTCCTCTTCCTCCCCTTCTGTCTCCCTCTGCATTTGGACTTCCTTAACCTCGTCCCCTTAGGACGGAGAACTCCCCAAGAGCTGCCCCCAGTAAACCTGTCTTTATACTTTAATTTGTTTTGAATTTACGATAACCTATCACCTTATCCTAGAGGAAAATCTGGGACTCAAGGTTGGCCTTGCTTATGTCCTGGTCACCCTTTACAGTCCTCATGAATACTGCTGGGATAAAGGGAGAAGAGAAGGTCTCACCAGGACAGAATGGAACAGAAAATTTCCTCAGGAGACCCCTCTGTATCACACAACACCTCCAATTTCATGTTCCATAGAGAACCTTCACCCCAATTACAGCAAACAGCAGGGTCATTATCCCACTGGACACCAGAGGCATTCATTGACAGTTGTCCCCTCCACCTCCTCATGTGTCACCAGCCTTCTCGGGTTTAAGTCACAGATGCTCCTGACTCCTGACTAAGCTCAGGTCTCTTCATTTCTCTCTTGACAGTCTCTGGTGTTCCTTCTAGTACTTTCTTCATGTACCTTTTGTCTTTTGGCAAAAGCAATCCTGAAAACTGAAGTCCTGCTTGGAAATCTCCTCAGAGCCCTAGCTCTCTTCAGGGCGTCTTTCTTACCTGTATGGTATCTGCAAGCTCTGGGCATACATAGTTTCAAACTTCTGCTCCCGAGTCAAAGAGACGACAGTGCGGAAGTTTTCAATTGCTTCTGTAGCGATCTGTAACACAACAGACACAGATCAGCAGGCAGTTAATTTGAAGTATATAAACCACATTAATGAAAGCAATTGACTATAATGTATTTAGCATTTAGTATAATCTATGAGCATTTTCTCTACTGAAAAGGAGTATTAAGTAATTTCTCAAAGTGGACTTCAGATCTGTAAGGCAAATCAACTAATTCCCTTAATCCCCACTCCCACCCCCCATAGCAACTAAAGCTGACAGATCGCCTAAAGCCACTGTCTTTATTTGGCTTTAGAAAAGGTAACTTGAGAATTCAGTATGTCCTTTATGGTGCTCTTTCTTCTACAGTGGATATGCTCCATTTAACCTTACAATTGTTGTAGTTTGCTTATTCGTTTATTTGAGATAAGGTCATGCAAAATGTGCAAGACGGGCCTAAAACTCGAGAATTTCTCACTTCTGCCTCAGTGCTGTGGATACTGCCATGGGCCATGATCCACGGCTTTACATATTTTTTTAAATGTAATATTTTTCTCTTCATAAGTCCCATTGTCTTAAAACATAATATCTGGGATATGTTACAAAAGAAAACATTGCATATTATCATATTGCACATTAACTTAAACATTGATTCCTCCCCCAAGCACATACATCTTTAATAATAAAATAGATTTTGAATTCCATCCTGGTTTTGATAAGAGCATTTTCCAAGGTTATTAAATACATGTGGGGTGGTATAGTACACAACCTCAAATTGCCTTCAATTCTTATTAAAATAAGCATTCCCGTAGATATCTGTGAATGTGGGCATTTATCAATATTAAATAATATTTTTAGGAAAAGTTCTTGAAAGTAAAAAACACTGGGTCAAAGAAATCAAATGTTGCTTTCCATTAATGGGTATTAATTGTAGAAATTAACAGAATTCACTGGCATTCCCACATAGTCACAGATCGTGCACACCTCCTCTCCCTCCCTCTCTCCTCACCCCTTCTCAGTCCCACAGTTCCCCTCTCTCATGTTTTTACATATTCTGCACATGAAAGAAAGCACACATTTGTTTGCTGTCTCTTTCAACACAGCGTTCTCCAATTTTACTTTCCTTCGAGTAACAGGATTTTTCTCGTGGCTGAGTAATATTCTATAATACCCATTTACCATATTTTAACCATTTGTCCCTTCTGTGTCTTGGCTGCAGAAAATGAATTTGCAAATTGCTTTGAGTAATATGGACTCTGAATATCTTTATCCCTGATGCATGAACACAGGAGGCTGTTTTTCCTGGTACTGTCTTCGACTTCTTTTCTAAGAATCAGAGTTATTAGGACTTTGCTATAGCTGTCAGGAATGGGATTCCTAATTTGTCTTAGTGAGGTTTTGGTTGCAGTGAAGAACAGCTACTTATATTTGTAAGGTATCTTGTGTTCGTAAATGCTTCTGTAGGGAATTCGTTAGTTCTAGTCTTTCAGTAAAATCTTTTTCTGTTCAATATATGTGGAGAGCAGGATTTTTCTTCTTTTCTATTTTTTTCTATTTCATCTCTTTCCTATAATTTTTCTCAGTTATGATATCTGTAGCTAAAATTGAACAGTAACGATATTAGTTATCCTTACCTTACTTCTGGTTTTAAAGAAATATTTTGTTTTTTTCCATTATTATATTTGTATATCGCCTATTACATATTTGTATACCGCCTAATACATATTTGTACATTAGATACTATATATTTGTATTAGCTAACATATATTCGCTTGTGCATTCATTAGTATGTTGAGGTATGATTATTCTATACTAACTAAAGGCTTTCATCAAGAAGGTATGGGGAATTCTCTTGACGGCTGTGTCTGGACCTCCTTGGCCAACTCTGTGATTATGCACGAACTTCATTTTTCAGTTGTACACGCTGAACCACTCTTGTACTCTAGAGATGATTCCAACTCTATCCGAGAGCACTTGTCCTGTTTTGACTTCTCAAGACAGCATCTCACTGTGTGGCCTAGAGTGTCTTTAACTTGCTATTCTGGATTGACAGCTATCCATCTTCCTTCATCATGAATGTTGGGATCACATGTACTCATGCCCGTCATGCTAAGTTTCTCTTAGCCAGCCTTCATACTCACATTGCATATGTTTTGTAAGGGGTTTTTGCATCTACTGATCAGATATACTGCTGTATAGTTTTTGGGAGGCGGGGGCAATTGTTGTTGTTCTGTGGGGTTGTTTTTGTTTTGTCTCTTCTGTTTTGTCCTTGTCAGGTTTTAGCTGGGTAATGTTAACTTCTTAGCTTCCTAGAATGAGTTTGGAGGGGTTTCTTCCCTTTTTTTTTTTTTTTTTTTTTTTTAATATGTTATAGCTTGGTCTTTTTTGTTAGATACTTATTATCGTTCAATCTCATGTTTTTATTATACTTAGTTTCTTTGCTAGGCCGTATTTGCCCAGAAATTATTCTACTTCTAAATTCGCCACATTATAAGCATTTTTCCCTCTAAAAAATATGCTGATTGGGCTGGAAAATTGGCTTGGCAGTGAAGTGCACATATTGCTCTTCCAGAGGATGCGAATTCAGTTCCCAATAATCACCACAGGTGACTCACAAGACCTGTACCTCCACCTCCTGAGGTAATTGACACCCTGGCCTCTGTGTCACCTGTATTCATGTGCATAAAACAAACACACACACACACACACACACACACACACACACACACACACACACACACATTTCTTTTAAGTGATAAAAAATGTCAAAGCTTAAATGAAAACTTAAAAATCCCCCAGTGATTCTCCAGGCTTCCAGTAGCATTAAGCATACTTTCCCTTTTAAGTTCTGGTTATTTGGATCTTTTCTTTTTGCTAATTGAGTGTTTGGCAATTTGATCTTTTCAACAGACTACCTCTTTGCTTAATTAGTTCTTTAATGATTTATTTTTAATGGATGTGTCTATGCATGCTGTGTGTGCAGTTTCCTGGGTTCTTGTGGAGGCCAGGAAAGGGTTCTGAATCCCCTGGAGCTGGAGTTACAGGCAGCTGTGAGCTGCCTGATGTCGGGGTTGGGAACCAAACTTGGGTCTTTGGAAAGGCAGAGTGACCTTATCCATGGAGCCATCTTTCCTCTTGTTCCTTTATGGTTCTCTCTTATGGTCTCTTCCATTGGTTTGTGTATTATTCTTTGTGCTTTGGTTTGGTTTGCTCTCATTTCTACACAGCCTTATGTGAATCACTAGGCTGAGATCTCTTCATAGTGTAGAACTCACTGCAATAAACGTTCTTCTTAGCATGGCTCTGGGAGTTTCTCCTGCTGTGATCTGAGGATACCAACCGGTTAATTCTTTCAAATCTAGATAATGTATTGGAAAGAGTGGGATAGTCAAACTACTACTGCATTGGAGGCTCAAACCTCCTTTTGGGTCCAGTAGCAGTAAAGACCAATGTTCTGATACTTGGTGCCTGTAAACTTATCCTTTGATGAATTAATTATTCTCTTTTTTTTTTTTTTTGGAGCTGGGGACCGAACCCAGGGCCTTGCGCTTCCTAGGCAAGCGCTCTACCGCTGAGCTAAATCCCCAGCCCTTAATTATTCTCTTAATAAATACCAATCTTCTTTAAACATTGTGATTTTCCTTAAACTCTATTTTATTGGCTATGAGTGTGGCTAAATCTTCTTGGTTCCAGGTTCCATTTGCTTGGACAATTGCTTTTTATCCTTTCACTTGCAGATTGTGGATTTTATCAGTGAGAGTTTCTTTTTTTTTTTTTAACACATATTGCTGCATGTTGCTTCTATATCCATTCATCCAGTTTGTCTTTTAATTGTAGAATTAAGACCATTTATATTTAGAGTTTTTATTAAAAGACATATACTAGTTTATACAATTTTCTTGTTATGTTTTTGTTTCCTCTAATCTTTAAAGTTTGACGGCTTACTGCACCGCTATTTTTCATTAACATATCTTAGTGGTATTTGAAAATAAACTATTTGAACATGGCAGACATACTCTCCCCATGTTTCTGTCATCCAGTTAGGTTCGAATAACATATAACCTCTAGCAATGGCATTTGTTTAGCACATACGTTCCTTGCCACCTTTTATAGTGTGGGTAAAGGAATCTGGAGATGTTAAAAAATAGAAAAATCCCTAGTGAGATTTCAGTCTCTCAGTCACAAGACACACTGTCACTCTCATACTTTCCACCTGTGAATGACAGGGGAAGGATGGACGGTCTCTAGCATCTCTTGGGTCTCTAAAACTATAGGAAACTAAGTTTTTCTTACTGGTTCTTATGGGCTCACATGTCCCTCTCTCAGGCTCTTTCAAGGGTCAGAACTTATGTCAATAAGGATACATCCAAGTAATAACAGTAAGTTATAGAGTAATACCCCAAAGCATTGTTCTCCCCTTATTTCTCACTGAATCCTATGCAAATTACCTAAGTTTGCGAAGGAAATATAAAAAGAAGTCATTTCGTGTGTATCAGTGTGCGCTTTGCCTGCGTTTGCTGTGTGTTTTGCCTGCACGTATGTCTGGGCACCACTTGGAGACTAGGGCATCAGCTCCAACCCAGTCCTTCGGAGGAAGTTCATTCACAGAGACGCTCAGCTGGCAACCCCAGCATGGCTGCTTCTTCCACAGTTGACTTCTGCTCGGTACTCTAAGTCCCCATTTGATGTTACTTCTGTTTGCTCTCTCAGTGGACTAGCCACTGCGGCTGTGCACTCTCAGTGCCTTATTTGCTGACACTTTGCTGACCACCTGTTGCTTCCATCTGTCTACCACTCGCTACTGTTCTATTACTTTGGTTTGATAGCCGTACACTTTATAAATTCATTTAAATCTCAAGGTGTGGCTACAACAGCTCATTCTCTGGATGTGTTCAGCACACACACACACACATGCACACACACACACACACACACACACACACACACACACACTTCCTCTTTCACTCTACTATAATCTCAGCACTAGAGAAGGAGACAGCAGGATCCTTGGGACTTGCTGCCTTGCCTAATCAGTGGGCTTGAGGTCCCAGTGAAGGACTCTGACTCAAAGACACAGCAGATGGCGCTTGAGAAAAGACCCCGGATGCTGACCTCTGACCTCCTGTACGTATGCACAGGCACCAATACTCATATACAACTGCACACTCACACACAAAATATATTTGTCTTAAAAAAAAATCCTGACAGTAAGGAAAAGATGTTAGAGAAAAGAATTTGTTCAGACAATCTTTGTTAGATACATTAAAAATATTTGTAATTATAAATGTTTGAATAGTAGAAGAGCTTCTCTGGGTTAGAAGAACCACTGAACCAACCACAGCAATGTGAAATGGAAAACAAGCTCTGTGGTCCAAAATCAACCAATGTTAAAGGCTTCCTGAACATCACTTTCTAAGGCAAGGATGCTGGGGTGAGTTTGCAAACGCCGTGTTTTCTCAGTGTGCATATTGCTGATAAAAGTGAGGGTGTTTGCAACCCAGACTTTTCACGGAACAATTTCTTCATTACAAGGCACAATGAAGCAATTAGGAAAAACCTTAACTAGAAACATGGGCTCTAAGGCTTCATTCTCTACAAGTTTTAAAGACTAAGCAATCCCCCAAACAAAGAGCTTTTAGCTGAAAGAGTAAAAATGGCACTGCTTCTTTCAGAAAGTACCATTTAAAAATAGTTTTGTAGGAAAAAAATGTACGATTTTGAAAAAAAAAAATGAACCATTTCACTATCCCCCTTACGCCTTCAAAAAAAAAATTAAGTTTGTTTATGGCTTTCAAGACTGAAAAAAACCACAACTTTTTTTTCAATAAATGCTCATTAGTCTGTAGTAACACGACTGAACATAGGCACAAGCCTTCGACAGGGTGGAATCTGTAAGCATATTCCAACATCATAGACTGAAAATGTTGAGCATTACTTACTTCTCAGACACTGTGTGAGGTCCTGACATCCAACACAGGGAGCATGAACAGTCTGTGACATCATACTATCACTATGTAAGGAGGCCCTGACATAACGTTGTTAGGACAGAAGCAGCTCTTGAGTAGACATGTTCTCCTAAGTCACACAGAACTGCTTAGAAACTTCAAGCTTACCTCATTCCTTTAGAGGGAAACCATCAGAGACAGACTCCTGCTTCATGGAACTTAGGTTTTAGCAAGGAAGGCACACAATTCATTAAGAAAGAAAGAAAACAGAAACATCAGAGGATGAGGGGAGGAGGAATGTATACAGGGAGTGGGAAAGGTCTCTGAAAATGCAGCTCAGAAACCTGGATGATGTAAAGGAGCCATCCATCCGTGAGATCTGAGGATATCAGAAAGCGACACAAAGCCCCTGCTGGCGGCAGCAGTGTGGGGAATAAAGTGGCATGCAGGAAAAGAGCGGAGTCATCGAGGACTAGAGCATATGGCGTTTGTAGCCAGATCAAAGCTTGAGTTGAATGCAATTTGTGAGAAGCTGCTGAAAGATTTGAAGTATAGGTTAGCATGATCTGATTTGTATCTGATAGATATGAGAATTGATTTTGTACAAAGAATACAGGAGGATAAGACTAGAGGGAATACATCAGTGGGATGTCCATTACCTTATGACTTTGGACAAGATCCAGGTTCTCTTTACGCTTTGGGCTTTATCATCTCACCAGTAGGTATAATTCTGCATGGTTACTGACAGCATTAAGTAAGGGAATATAGGTATAGCTCATAAGATGGCAGTGGCTATTTAAGTAATTATATGAATGTGATTGATTTTTTAATATTAAATAGGATGATGACTGGTATAGCCACCACCACCATCTCTGTGCACTGTAGCCAGCTAGTACTGAATCCAAGCCTGACCATGATTCAGAAAATCTGCCATAGATACACACATCCAATCCATCTGTATCCAGTTCCTCACTCATGCTGAAATACATTCAAGAGCCTGTATCTGAAGACTGGTTCTTAGGATCACTCATTTTCCTACCTACACTCTAAGATCGTTCAAGAACCCCAGGGCTACACTATCACAATGCTTTGCTCCAAATGAAAAGTCTTCACCACAGAACAAAGAAACCCAGTAAACACTTTGTTAACGGAAGTCATTAACTCAGGAAGTATTCTCTAACTGGGACAAATGTTGCTTGAACCAGAAAATACTGAGGGTATTCACACTGTGATGTTTGAGAAATGATGGTTTGGAGACAAGAAAGCTAATCATACATATTTCCCTCAAAAGAACTCCAGGAGAGAGGATGAGGAATCTTGGTGATGATTAATCTCCAGGAATTTCCTCATCATTCATGTCAACGAGGTGCATGGCTATGAGACAAAGTGCCAAACACACACCTACTAGGAACCCAAACTGCTTCCACCCCCTGGGGACCTGGCCCTAAGTCTTGGGAGTGTGGAATGTCTATCAGTGGATACAGCCTCAGTAGACACTGAGCTCATTTATGGGGGCAGCTCTGTTCCAAATTCATTTCCACAGAGAGCATGTGCTATATGACTACCTCTACCATAGCAGAATGTAGATTTCTAGCTAACTGGAGTGCCACACCTCAGTTTGAATTCTGGCTCCACGAGCGATGGGATCTAAAGTAGTGAGGCATACCTTACATATCTGCTAGCCTCACCTGAAAATGAAAATGAGGTTTTACCAGAACATACCTGGTTGGGTCTTACTGCAGGAAACAAAACATTTGCCGGGAAATCCAGTAAGTCCCACAAAAGCGTTTGGTAAGTTGTGAAACAAAAATTAGCTGGATGTGCACAACAATCAGGGTTGAGTGAAGGGGAACAGGCGTGGGAGGAAGGAGGAGGCATGCTACGGGGAAAGAACCATAATCTAAGACGGGAAGAATAGACACCTGTTGGACTTTCCCCTGAGTGTCCGCCATCATGCATTACAAAGCAGGTCTACGTTCCTGAGAAAGGAATGGGTTAGAGAAAGAGAAGGTAGGAGAGAAGAAAAGGGAGGAAGGAAGGAGTGGGCTGGATGGGAACCCAGGAGAAAGTAGAGATAACGGACAAAACCCAGAAAAGCTGTCAAAAGCAGCTGTCAATCTCTGAGGCACAGATGCACTGCCTGCTTTCCCTCAGCTATGAATCTGCAGAGAACTAACGTTTCCTCAAAGAATGCTTAGAAGGACATCCCCAGAGCACAGCCGGTGACAGGGAATTGCCAAACATCACCACCAAGAGTCGTTTTTTTTTTTTTTTTTTTTTTTGCCAGGTAAGAATTGCGCTTTAGTTCAACTCACCTTCCCAGAGATCTCTAGCTCTTTCTTGTCTTTCAAGGCTTGACCAGACAACAGTTTCATTTCAATAATTCCACCCAAGACAATGAGTGGTATAATTACTACAAGTAAAAGTGTAAGCTGCCATCCATAGACTAAGGATAATATAATTCCTGTGCCAAGGTTTGCTACATTCTGGGTAACTACAGCAAGCCTGGAACCCATAGCCTGAAAAACATCAAATTAGAGACATTTTTAAATTAAAAGTAAAACCCATGTTTGTGAATTGGGACAATTTCCTTTCATCCAAGTACACTAATCATCTTCTCGGTTACTAAAGTGGTTTACTTTTTAAGTTGATTGTGTTTCTAAGATGAGGATTTCCCTGACTTCTACATAAATGTGAACGTGGATCGATACTCCAGCATTCAGCTAGCTTTTCCCTCTGTTCCGATTTCTTGTGTTTGTATTGCTGTACGTATGTCAATGTGTGCTTTTGTGGTTCATGTATGGAGGCTAGAGCAGATATACAGTGTCTTCTACTGTTTGCTGTTCTCGAATTAACTACCTGCTTGTTCATGAACTCCTAGGGATCACCAAATTTATTTTAATAGAAGCTCCATCTGTAACCTGAAATGGCATCAGTGCAGGTCTATTGTAGAAGAAGCCTGAAGGATGATGAAGGTTCAGGGTTGGGGGAACACAGCAGTGATCATATACGTTTGAATTTTCCCATCGTCTTCTTGATTATTGCTAAGGGGTGGGTATAGGAGAGACTGTAATTCTTCCACCAGAAATCAAAATCTCATGATTTGAGAATTCAATGTTACTCCTTCTGTGCAGGTAATAATTTGTAATATATGCTTTGTTTCCTGCAATCATTTTAAGGAAAATTTTCTTCCCTCTGCTTTGAAGACCTAGAAACACATCCCATGTGTCCTTTCTTAAGTGGCAAGTACAACTGTATGTTGATTAAGCAGTAAGGCACAGAGACAGACCCTGGGAGACACGCTGTTAGCCCATTGGCAACAGTCACTCCTCAAGTAAGTCTAATGGGCACAAGACTGCACAAGGTGGTTCCTTTTCTAACAATTTTTCTCAGTGCTCCCTGTTAATAGCATGAAAAACAGCAAAAATGCAAGAATGCTTTTAAGTTATATTCATACTATGTGATGTGTTTTTAATTTTATACCTTTGCTACAACCCTTGTGATACCCCAGGGAGTTAGATGAATATTTACATTTTCCCCCCTCTATCCCCTATTTACATTTTCTTAAAGCTAGTTAGTCACTAGCACCTACAAGGAGGAGAAAACTGGTCTCATGCAGACACCCACCCAGAGGCAGCACATACCCCTTTAACATTAGAAGCGTCACTAGCGAGCCTGGTAGTCAGAGAGCCAGTGGTGTTTTTATGGTCATCAAACCAGCTTATATCCTGTAACACAAAGGGAAGTTTTTAGAAAGTGAAACTTTTAGATCTAGGAGAGAGTGACAACACTAGCGATCAGATATTCCCCCGCAACTAGCATTCAGAAGTTAATGTTCAGTAGACAGAAGAGAGAGCTAACAGACAAACACATGACTGGACTATTTTATTTGTTCATTTATACCAACAAAAATTCTACTTGTCTCCAGCATAACTCCAAGTGTAGAACGGTGAAGAATAGCAATGTTGCTGTCAATGTCAAGCTTCAGCTCTAGGAGTTTACACTGTCCAGACAGAAACTAACACTTGGCCAAAAACATATCAAAGAAGGGCAAGCAAGTGAGTACAGATGTGGAGTAAGCACTTATCTAAGGTGATCAGACAGGAAACGATGAAGAAGAGAGCACCAAGCAGAAAGAAGATGTAGTATGGTGGCCCCAGGACCACGACATACTAAATCTGTGACGGAAAGCTATCAGGCTGTGGCAGCCTAAACAGAACAAGCCCCATGTCTTCCTCTGGATCCCTTTGTCCTACCAGATTCCCCTGAACCTCTCTGCTCAGTTTCCTACAGAGTCAGGAAGACACCACATACTGGACAAAGGTGCGTTGCAGATTACCTAGGTGGGGATGGTGAGACCCGGTGAGCATGGCCTTCAGCAACTGGAGAGACTATACAGAATTCCCTGCTAGACATGTGTTACATCCACACTGGGATGAAGGTGGGGGTAACAAAACCATCCACGAGGTTGATGAACAACTGGTGGAGCGGTAGAATACTGGACTTCCAGGGAAGTCATTAAGGGTTTAGTCTGAACAATGGGTAGAGAGAAGAAAGAGTAGGTATGGAGTAAGCCTGCTGAGGAAACAGAAGTCAAAGCTCATCTTTCCATTCATAGCAAATGGCTAGTGATCACAAACGTTTTAAAGTCATATGCAAATTTCTCACAGTTATTTAAAAAAAAAACCTCTTTCAACCTGGCTGCCCTGGGATACTCTCCCAGATCCTACTTCTTTAAGGAAAATATCCACTATTTTGAGCTTGTTAAAGGTACAAAGTGGGAGGTGCACTCTGTCCTGCTAAATCACTGAGCCAACACAGCATATGGGTTACCCTAGGGACTGGACAGATGGTTCAGCAGTTAAGAGCACTGATTGCTCTTCCAGAGGTCCTGGGTTCAATTCCCAGCAACATGGTGGCTCATGACCATCTGTAGTGGGGATCCTATGCCCTCTTCTGGTGTGTCTGAAGACAGTAACAGTGTACCCACATACATGAAATAAATAAATCCTAAAATAAAAAATAGTAGAGCTGAACTTAAAAAAAAAAAAAACAAAAAACTAGGAAAGATGAAGCAAGTGATGATTGGAAGTTTATGGAGTGAACGGTACGGAGGGTATTTCCTGAGGGCAAGACTCATGACAAAGTATTCCAGATTCACAGGAGAGAGAAGAAAGGAGTGGAGCATGCACAAAACTGAGGATTACTTCAACTTCTGTCATCCTTCAGTGATGGACCAAAAGGCTGGAGGAGACTACTCTGGACATTCTGTTTGTCTCAACTCAGTCTGGTTTCTTGTGCCCGCCAGCAGCAAGCAGACTACAGGTCCACAGACAGATGTTCCACCAGCATCTCAAGGTGAGGCTGAGGGGCCATGCAGGATCTCTAGCTAACAAATGTGCCAGAGCTCCTACAATCTGTGTCCACGGGGCACACGAGAAAAGTTGTACTCACCCCAGGGTACAACCCTTAATAGCCATACCTGTCTCAGCATGGATTTGAAGACCATGTATCGGAGTCGCTTGGTGAGGATCTCTCCAGCTTTGCCAAATGTGAAGCCCTGAGAAGAATAAGAAGACAGCACACAGAAGACTGGTCAGAGACTCGGACACCAGTGACATAGCAGGAAGAGGGATCGGTGTTACAGCTAAGGGAATGCATGATCATGTATGAAAGTCACAGCCTCAGTTCCTGGGTTTGCTGTGGTGCTGTGACTCTATGCTATTGTGCCAGATATGTAGCTGCTTTAGTGAGAGAGCTCCAGAGCCCAGTTCTGACAGCAAACACCAATGATTCCCAGTTAGTGACAGGGTATCCAGAAGTGTACTACAAATGCATTTATGTGCCCAACCCACCCTAGCCCCACTTATCTCCCCAACTGTTCAACAGCAATCACTTAGAAAGATGCTGTTATGCCAAAGGCTGGACAGTCTAGACAAGTCGTGTGGTGGTTTGAATAGGTGTGGCTCCCAGACTCATGTGTTTGAATGCTTGGCCCATGGAGAGTGGCACTATTACGAGGTGTGGTATTGTTGGAGGAAGTGTGCCATTATGAGAGCTGACTTTGAGATCAACTATACTGAAGTTCAGTGTGGAACACGGTCTCCTTGCTGTCTGCATATAAAGATGAAAAACTCTAGGATCCTCCAGCACCATGAGTCTGCTTCCCACCATGAGGATAATGAATTAGACCTGTGAAACTGTAAGCTAGCCCCAATTAAATGTGTGTGTGTGTGTGTGTGTGTGTGTGTGTGTGTGTGTGTGTGTGTGTGTGTTGGTCATGGTGTTTCTTCACAGCAACAAAATCTGTAACTAAGACAAGCTGTAAACGTAAATTATTATCTAACCAGAACACTTGTGGGACAGAAAAGAAGGGCTGTTAATGGCTCCACAAGAACCTCAGGTAAAATCTGGAAAAAAAGAGTTTACAGTCACCCGTCCATAAGGGAGGAACCGAAAAAGTCAAACTTTGCTATCAGAACAGATTGAGGAAGGTGGCTCACCAAGAGGAAGCCTTTTATCTTCTATCTCCCCGTTCTGCAAGGCTATACACCTCAGTGTCTGGAGGAGGGACAGTAACTAGGAAAGAACACTAAGATACACATCTGCTGTTGTGCCAGGCCACATCGTGGAAGGAACAACAACCAAGTCCTCACTATGACAAGTGTGGGGACTAGGGAGCGGCAGGATCCCCCTTTTTGTTGGAAACTGGAAGCAGCAACACACAGAAGAGCCATGGAGAAGCGGCGTGGGAAAGGCTGTGCTGTGTAACAAAGAAGGGAAGTCCTAATTCCATCCCTGTAAGCTCCTGCAGGGTTAGAGAAATGGAAGAGGCCAGCTGGATATTCCTTTGTGCTCCCAAGTTGCATTCTGAGTGTTACCGAGAGAAAGGGAGGAAAGACGTGCAGAGGACACACAAGCCAAGATCAAAAGGGAAGCCAGGGACTGTGTAAGTAAGGTCAGATAGGGCCACAAGCAGGTTTCTGCTCTTGGACAAAAGGGCACATGGAAGGTCTTTCTCATTTTGAATTTACTATACTAAATGGGTTGTTACCTGGCTGGAATATGCAATGGGAAAGTTGTTACAACTATTTTTGTAGAGAGCTATCTTCTGTTACACAGTGGGCTACATGCTACATGCATGATCTCATAACCCCATAACCATCATGCTTAAAACCAAATTGGGGAGTTTGAGTAGTTGAAATGTTTCCAGAGTACACAACTCAACAGGGCCATAATCAGGTTTACAGAGAGCAATGCAGATTTGGTCTGACTGCCTGTCTCTCACTGAGGTCCCTGCCTGTTTCTAAGATGAGCAGTTGGGCATTCTGCCCTTCCCAGCATGGACTGGAAATCTGTGGGGGTCCTGGGATCCACTGACTGTCCCTCAGGGTGGTTTGGAAGTTTACAGGTCTGAGTCATGGCAGACTCAGTTTCCCCAGCCCAGCCAGATTATGAGGGAGTGCTTT
This sequence comes from Rattus rattus, assembly GCF_011064425.1. Classification (NCBI taxonomy): domain Eukaryota; kingdom Metazoa; phylum Chordata; class Mammalia; order Rodentia; family Muridae; genus Rattus; species Rattus rattus. Next base: position 140,672,239 of record NC_046159.1, on the reverse strand, counting down.
TCACTCCTCACAAGTCACTATCCCAACTGCCAAAGCTCAAAGATACCTCCCTCCCAATCCCTTACCTACTCTGCACAGAATAACTGAAATTACTCCAAACGCTTGTGACTCTCTCGCTCTAGGCAATGTCCTATTTATTCTAACAAGATGGAGTTCCACAATCTTTTAGGCACCTAGTCAAATAACCATTTTACTCATTTTCTTTTACCTCCAACAATGTTCAGGAACCATGTCTTGTCCACTGAATTATTAAAACATGTCTAGAATGTGTTCAGAGCTGGAGAGATGGTTCAGTTGTTAAGAGCACTGGCTGCAGTTCCGTAGGATACTGGTTACATTTTGAGCACTCACATGGTGGTTCTGAAGCATCCGTAACTCCAGTTCTAGGGAACTGATCTCCTTCAAACTTCAGGTGGTACCAGGCACATATATGGTGCACAGACATAAATCCATGCAAAACATTCTTACACCAAAAAACAAAATTTTAAATTAAAAAATCCCAGAATGTATTAAAAACCTATTCAGAGTTTCAGCTATAGTATTTCATGTGGGTAATCACTGTCTCATTGAATGGGTTATTTCCTAATTTTTTCTCATATAACTGGGATGGCTAATTTGGACATATTTTCTCTTAATCATTACAGGGTGACATTTCCCTTATTTTGGAGAAAGGAAGCTCAGGGACAGACAGGTAAAATGAGTAATTTCCCTATGGATACATAATTGGCTATGTATGCAAATGACAGAAAGACCTATCAGAGTCCACACTGCATGCCTTTCTACACCATATTGTGAGAACATTTAATTTCTTTGCAACTGAATTTGAGTCATATGGTTTTTAGGCTGCAAAAAAGTGTGAAGAATGTGTCCTAAGTGCTTTAAAAAAATGATTGGCTTTTAATGATTCTTCTATCATTGGAAGGGTTCTTCCCCTGTAGTAAGAGCATCACTGGGTCAAATGTTGTATTTGGAGAAACGGTAGAGAGAAGAAGGCAAAGCCACAGACTGTTGTAGCCCAGGTAAGGAAAGAGGAACCACGCAAACAGGCAAATTAAATACATCTTTGCAAATCTTCCATAATGAATGCAGAAATAATGAGACTTCCGGTCTCCATCTGCACCCAGAGCTAAGGCTGTCCCACAGCCCAGAGGACTCAAAACCGACCTGCAGAGAGCTGGTCTGGAAGAAGCACACTCCCTCCTAAGCTCATAGGTGGGACCCCATTTTCAATCCACTGACTGTCCAAGGAGAGACCCACTGGTAACACTCGGGGTGCTGGAGCCACAGCGTGGCCTGGGACAGGACCCTTCCAGTATCCATCTGTGCCCAGAGCTAAGGCTGTCGTACAGCTCTCTGGACCCAAAACAGGACTTGAGAGAGCTGGTCTCCCAGAACCACTATTACTGCTAAGATCATAGGTTCACAGACTCACAGACTCACAGGTTCACAGGAGGGACAAGCTCCAGTCAGAGACAATAAGACTACCTGAAATCAGAGATAACCAGATGGTGAGAAGAAAACCCAAGAGCCTAAGCAACAGAAATCTAGACTACTTGGCATTATCAGAACCCAGTTCTCGCACCACAGCAAGTATTGGATATCTCAAGCCACTGGAAAAACAAGATTAGGATTTATAATCACGTTTCATGATGATGATAGAGGACTTTAAGGACATAAGTAACTCCCTTGAAGAAATGCAGGAGAGGCCTGGAGAGATGGCTCAGCAGTTAAGAACACTGACTGAGGACTCAGCTATACCACTCCTGGGCATATACCCAAAAGGTGCTCCAACATATATATAACAAGGACACATGCACCACTATGTTCATAGCAGCCTTATTTATAATAGCCAGAAACTGGAAAGAACCCAGATGTCCTTCAACAGATGAATGGATACAGAAAATGTGGTACATTTACACAATGGAGTGCAACTCAGCTATTTAAAACAATGACTTCATGAAATTCATAGGCAAATGGATGGAACTAGAAAATATCATGCTGAGTGAGGTAACCCAAACACAAAACACACACACTGTATGCACTCACTGATAAGTGTATATTAGTCTAAAAGCTTAGATTACTCAAGATACAATCCATAGACCACATGAAGCTCAAGAAGAAGGACAACCAAAGTGTGGATGCTTCTTAGAAGGGGTTACAAAAATATTCTTAGGAGGAAATTCGGAGACAAAGTTGGGAACAGAGACTAAAGGAAAAGCCATCCATAGACTGCCCTACCTGGGGATCCAGCCCATATACAGCCACCAAACCCAGACAATATTGATGGAGCCAAGAAGTGCAAGGTGACAGGAGACTGATATAGCTGTCTCCTAAGAGGCTCTGCCGGAGCAGGGCAAATACAGACATAAATGCTCACAGCCAACCAGTGAAGTAAAAATGGGGTCCCCAATAGAGGAATCAGAGAAAGGATTGAAGGAGCTGAAGGGGTTTTCAACCGCATAAGAACAATAATAACCAACCAATCAGAGCTCCCAGGGGCTAATCCACCATCCGAAGAGTACACATGGACAGACCCATGGCTCCAGCTGCATATGTAGTAGAGGATGGCCTTGATGGGCATCAATGGGAGGAGAAGCACTTGGTCTTGTCAAAGTTCAATGCCAGGGATAGGGGAAGGTCAGGGTGGGGAGATGGAAAGGGGTGGGTGGGGGAGCATCCTCATAGAAGCAGGGGGAGGGAGAATAGGACAGGGGGGTTATGGAGGGGAAATTGGGAAAGAAGATAACATTTGAAATGGTAAAAAAAAAAAAGAAAAAAAAAAGAAATATAAGAGAACACAGGTAAATAAGTAGAAGCCCTGAAAGAGGAAACAGAAAAATTCCTTAAAGAGTTGCAGGAAAGCACAACCAAATAGGTGAAGGAATTGAACTAAATCATCCAGGATTTAAGAATGAAAATAGAAACAATAAAGAAATCACAAAGGGAGACAATCCTGGAGATGGATAACCTAAAGAAAGAGATGCCCATAAACATACAAGAAGCCTACAGAACTCCAAATAGACTGGACTAGTAAAGAAATTCCTCCCATCACACAAAAGTCAGAACACCAGATACACAAAACAAAGAAGAATATTAAAAACAGTAAGGGAAAAAGTCAAATAACATATGAAGGCAGAACTATCAGAGTTTCACCAGACTTCTCAACAGAGAATATGAAAGCTAGAAGATCCTTGGTAGATGTCATACAGACCCTAAGAAAACACAAATGTCAGCCAAGACTACTACATCCAGCAAAACACTCAATTCCTGTGAAGAAATCAAGATATTCCCCCTTAAAAACAAATTTACACATTATCTTTCCACGAATCCAGGCCTACAAAGGATAATAGAAAATTCAAACTCAAGAAGGGAAACTACAGCCTAGAAAAAGCAAGAAATTAATCTTTCAACAAACCTAAAAGAAGATAGTCACACAAACATAGTTCCACGTCTAACAACAAACACAACAGGAAACAATAGTCACTATTCCTTAATATCTCTTAGCATCAATGGACTCAATTACCCAATAAAAAGACATAGACTAACAGACTGGATATGGAAAGAGGACCCAGCATTTTGTTGCATACAGAAAGGACACCTCAGTGACAAAGACAGACACTACCTCAGAGTAAAACGCTGGAAAACAATTTTCAAAGCAAATAAGTTGAAACAAGCTGGAATAGCCATTCTAATATCCAATAAAATCAATTTTCACCCAAAAGTCATCAAAAAAACATAAGGAAGGTCACTTCATACTCATCAAAGGAAAAATCTACCAAGATGAACTTTCAATTCTGAACATTTATGCTCCAAATGCATAAATGAACTCACATTCATAAAAGAAACTTTACTAAAGCTCAAAGCACACATTGCACCACACACAATAATAGTGGGATATTTTAACACCCCACTCTCATCAACGGACAGATCATGGAAACAGAAACTAAACAGAGACATAGTGAAACAGAAGTTATGAACCAAATTGATTTGACAGACATCTGTAGAACATTTCATCCTAAAACAAAGGCACATACCTTATTCTCGGCATCTCCTAATTCCTTCTGAGAAACTTACCATATAATGGGTCACAAAACAGGCCTCAACAGATACAAGAAGATTAAAACAATCCCATGCATTTTATCAGATCACCACAGACTAAGGCTGATCTTCAATAACAACAAAAACAACAGAAAGACCATATACACATGAAAGTTGAATAACGGTCTACTCAATGACAACTTGGTCAAGGAAGAAATAAAGAAATTAAAGACTTTTTGAATTTAATGAAAATGAAGGCACAACATATCCAAACTTATGGGACACAAGGAAAGCAGTGCTAAGAGGAAAACTCATAGCTCTGAGTGCCTCCTAAAATAAATTGGAGAGAGCATACACTAACAGCTTGACAGCACACTTAAAAGCTCTAGAACAAAAAGAAGCAAATATACTCACGAGGAGTAGACGACAGGAAATAATCAAACTCAGAGCTGAGATCAACCAAATAGAAACAAAAAGAACTACACAAAGAATCAACAAATCCAGGAGCAAGTTCTTTGAGAAAATCAACAATAGATAAACCCTTAGCCAGACTAACTGGAGGGCACAGAGAGTGTATCAAAATTAACACAATCAGAAATTAAAAGGGAGACATAACAACAGAATCTGAGGAAATTCAGATCCTACTACAAAAGCCTATACTCATCAAAACTGGAAGATCTGGATGAAATGGACAATTTTCTGGACAGATACTAAGTACCAATGTTAAATCAAGATCAGACAAAACATCTAAACAGACCCATAACCCCTAAGTAAATAGAAGTAGTCATTAAAATTCTCCCAACCAAAAAAAGTCAGGACCATATGGGTTTAGTATAGAATACTATCAGACCTTCAAAGAAGACCTAAAGCCAATACTCTTCAAATTATTACCCAAAATCTTATAAACAACTTCAGCAAAGTGACTGGATATAAAATTAACTCAAACAAATCAGTAGCCTTCCTCTACTCAAAGGATAAAAAGGCTGAGAAAGAAATTAGGGAAATGACACCCTTCACAATAGTCACAAATAATATAAAATACCTTGGTGTGACTCTAACCAAGCAAGTGAAAGATCTGTATGACAAGGACTTCAAGTCACTGACAAAAGAAATCAAAAATCTCAAAAGATAGAAAGATTCCCCATGCTCATGGATTGGCAGGATTAATATAGTAAAAATGGACATCTTGCCAAAAGCAATCTACAGATTCAATGCAATCTCTATTAAAATCTATCTCAATTCTTTATAGAGTTAGAAAGAGCAATTTCCAAATTCATTTGGAATAGCAAAAGCCAGGATAGCAAAAACTATTCTCAACAATAAAAGAACTTTAGGGGGAATAATCGTCCCTAACCTCTAGCTGTATTACAGAGCAGTAGTGATAAAAAAAAAACTGCATGGTGTTGGTACAGGGACAGACAGGTAGATTAATGAAATAGAACTAAAGACCCAGAAATGAACCCACACACCTATGGTCACTTGATCTTTGATGAAGGAGCTAAAACCATCCAATGGAAAAAAAAGATAGCATTTTGAACAACTGGTGCTGGTTCAACTGGAGGTCAGCATGTTGAAGAATGCAAATTGATCCATTCTTATCTCTTTGTACAAACCTCAAGTCCAAGTAGACCAAAGACCTCCACATAAAACTAGATATACTGAAACTAATAGAAGAGAAAGTGGGGAAGTGCCTCAAACACAGGGGAAATTTTTCTGAACAGAACACCAATGGCTTATGCTCTAAGATTAAGAATCAACAAATGGGACCTCATAAAATTGCAAATCTTCTGTGAGGCAAAAGACACTGTCATTAGGACAAAATGGCAACCAGCAGATTGGGAAAAGATCTGTACCAATCCTACATGTGATAGAGGGCTAATATCCAATATATACAAAGAATTCAAGAAGTTAGGTTCCAGAGAATCAAATAATCCTATTAAAAATGGGGTACAGATCGCTTCTCGGCCTTTTGGCTAAGATCAAGTGTAAAAATGGGGTACAGAGCTAAACAAAGAATTCTCAAGTGAGGAATACTGAATGGCTGAGAAGCATGTAAAGAAATGTCCACCATCCTTAGTCATCAGGGAAATGCAAATCAAAACAACCCTGAGATTCCACCTCACACCAGTTAGAATGGCTAAGATCAAAAACTCAGGTGACAACAGATGTTGGCGAGGATGTGGAGAAAGAGGAACATTCCTCCATTGTTGGTGGGATTGCAAACTGGTACAATTACTCTGGAAATCAGTCTGGCAGTTCCTCAGAAAACTGGATTTGGACTACCTGAGGACCCAGCTACACCATTCCTGAGCATCAAAAGATGCTCCAACATATAACAAGGACACATGCTCCACTATGCCTTATTTATAGTAGCCAGAAGCTGGAAAGAACCCAGATGTCCTTCAACAGAAGAATGGATACAGAAAATATGGTACATCTACACAATGGTGTACTATTCAGCTACTAAACCAATGACAACATGAAATTCTTAGGCACATGGATGGAACCAGAAAGTATCATCCTGAGTGAGGTAACTCAGTCACAAAAGAACACACGTGGTATGCACTCACTGATATTAGCTCCAAAGCTTGCAATACCCAAGAAACAATTTACAGATCATATAAAGCTTAAGAAGAAGAAAGACCAAAATGTGGATGCTTCAGTCCTTCTTAGAAGGGAGAACGAAATACTCACCAGAGGAAATACATGGACAAAAAGTGGAGCAGGGACTGAAGAAAAGTCATCCAGAGACTGCCCCACCTGGGATCCATCCCATATGCAGTTGCCAAACCCAGTCACTATTACTGATGCCAATAGGTGCTTGCTGACAGGAGCCTGACGTGGATGTCTACTGAGAGGCTCTGCAGCTAACCATCAGACTGAGCATGGGATTCCCAATGAGTTACAGAAAGGACTGAACGTGCTGAAGGAGTTTGCAACCCCATAGGAAGAACAACAATATCAACCAACCAGACAACCCCCAGAGCTCCCAGGGATTAAATCACCAACCAATGATGACATGTGGAGGCACGCATGGCTCCAGCCACATATGTAGCAGAAGATGACATTTTCTGGCATCAATAGGAGGAGAAGCCCTTGGTCCTGTGAAGGCTGGTTTCCCCAGTGTAGGGGAATTCGAGGTGGGAGTGGGTGGATTAGAGTGGGAGCATCTTCATGGAAGAAGGGGAAAGGGTAAGGGGACGGGAGAGGGGCGATAGGGGATAACTTTGAAATGTAAATACATAAAATATCCAATAAAAAAAGAAAGAATATAGACACTTACTTGAAAGAAGTATGTAACAAAAGAAATCATTCCCATGACCAGAAAGAGAAGGGAAAACAAGTTACAATTCCGTTGTTTGGTTTCATGGTCGTCATCTCTTGAAAAAACCTGTGGCAAAATATTTGACAAATTCTTAGTTTTATGGCTGAGGAAGGCATCCTGCCTAGAGCCCATTCCCCCATCTCACACAGTTTGGCAGGGGAAGGCAGACTTTGTATAATGGAATAAAGTTGGCCTCCAAAATGCTGACCTCCAAAGCATCTGCATTCTGCTTTGCTTCAAGACAGAGGGAGTCTACCATTCACAGACTCATCCAATATTGGGGGGTCCATATAGACTAATGCGTGTCACCCTACTGTGGAATGAATTATAATAAACTCTCTCCACTTAGAATCTTGGCAAGGAACAATATTGTTCAACAACTCTTTGTTTTACTCTGTGAAGATTTCCAAGTACCCCAAGCTGTCTCTGTTTGGAACTGGAGAACCTTAGGGATCTCATCTCTAAAGAAAATGGAGTCTCTTCCTCTTAGCAGCCACTGTGGGGCCTCGTGAAATGTCCTCCGCCCACACTGGCCTGTTGACTGGTGTGGTATTATGAGTCTGCTTAGGCTACTACGTTGTCAAGATTTCATGGATGTAGTTCCCATGTCATTCAGCACCAGGTATCCTGATTCTCTGGCTCTTACAATCTTTCTGCCCGTAAATGGCTCATTTTATCAACTCTTTATCCGTATTTCTTTGCATTTTTCCACTAAATGGACTCAGTCGGTGGGTGTGTGTGTGTGTGTATGTGTGTGTGTGTGTGTGTGTGTGTGTGTGTGTGTGTGAGTGTATGTATGTATGTATAAAACAATAATAATTACAAAAGAGAGCAGGTAGTATGTAGACATGAGGAGTTGGAGGGGGTTGGAGGAGATGAAAATGATGTAACTATGGTGCTCTTGTAAGAAATTCTCAAACAATTGAAATTTTAATAAAATATTAGGTTTCCTCTTAAAAATTAGACTTTTCCCACTAATGGCCACACACTTTTCTGATTTATTGTCAATGGTACAAACAGAAACAATTTATTTACTCTTCATCAGTAAACACAAACAAATAAATACAAAAATAGATACCAGCACTTACCCCTACAATCTTTGAAAACACTATGGCAAACACTGGTTGTATGCACCCATTTATAACAGCACAAAGTACACCCACAACTAAATATGGCCATTCACTAATATTTAGCTTTAGGATCCGCCAAAAGGAAACCATAGGCACATCTTCATCCTGGAAAACACATACATGACAACAAAATGGTTTACAAAATTGATAATTCAGGGACTAGAGAAATGTCACAGCAGTTGAGGATACTTGCTGGTCTTCCAGAGGACCCATTTCTGTTCCCAGAACCCACAAGGTAGTTCATTATTGCCTATAGCTCTAGTTCTAGCGGATCTGATTTTTGGCCTTTAGGAGCACCACAAACACATGGTACACAGTCATGCATGCAATCAAAGCACTCATACACATAAAAGTATTATTTAAAAATTGATAATTAAAATTGTCCTCTATAGCTCCACCCATACATATTATCATTAATGAATATAAAACTATTTCTTATTGACAAGTACTATCTTTGATGCTAACTCTGACAGTTGCATTAAAAAAAACTAATGATGCTATTACCAAAATTCTTGGCCTAGAATTCTGAAGACAAGAATATTTACAATTAGGAACAAACAGAATAGAAAATCTAATACTGGCAGATGCACCAGAGTCTACTCTTTTTTAAAATCATTAAATCATGTTAACACAAAGTAATTCTGACATTACTGACATCTGAGGTTATAACGACAATGTGCTTCTAACTATTGTAAACATAACCTTGGCAGGCTATGTATTTATTTAAATATATTATGGCTGGACTCTAGCTCTAGCCATCTGTCCAGAATCTTTATGTATGTTAGGAATACAACGGCATACAAAGAAGGGCTGCATGTGACTTGCTATAGTAGATTGTCAAATGAGGGATGAGAGATGTAGGTCATTGGTAAGATGTCCAACTAGAATATATGCTGACCTAGTACCACAAATCCAAAACAAACCCAAAACATGTGGTTACATGTTTTCACTCCTTAAGGGTTAGCCGTCATTTCTGACTTTAGAAGTTCCTGATGATGGCTATCATTGTCAGTTTTACAGGATCTGAATCACCCAAGAGACAAACCTCAGAGTGTACCAGTGAAGGTTCCCAGATTAAGATCTGGTTATCTGATGTGAGAATACGTAGCTGTGAGACTGAATAAAAGAGGGGGTGGGGACCGAATGCAAGCATTCACCCCACTTCCTTCCTCCCTTAAGTTGCTTCGGTGAGGTATTTTTTTGTCACAGCAACAAAGTCATTTACTAATATAGACCACTAAAGTTCCTCTACATAAATTCAACATTTAGAAAACCTTGTATAAATCCTTATTCTTAAATTCTAAACTGACTGTAAAATGTTATTATTTGGGTATCTGAAATACTCTATGAAACATGAGAAATGGATTCTGAACAGTTATATCTTGTTTTTCCTCCTAGTCCAGCCTCAGCTCACCCAACTAACAGAGCCACAAGGAGGGGTGTGAAGAGGATTTATAACTAAGACTACGGCCACATCCATACCACATCCTCTTCCGAACTAAGTCTTCTCTCCTGGTCTTGTCTTCTGTGGATACTTCTGCGAATTGATCTCCTTATTAAAGGAGATTTTGATTCTTCTGAAGTCAATTCAGAGGCACCAGTGTCACTTTGGGATTCGTAAGCATTATTCCCTGGTTCAATTTCATTTCCTCTAGTCTATAACAAGTAGAAAAGACAGGGAAATTCGTTAGATGCAGTTAAAAAAGAGGAATGACTGATTGAGCATCAGCATTAACGCAAATAATGAAATGTTTCGCGTTACTGTGGGAAAGGATGGGTTAAGCTGCTGTGCTTTTTTGTGTGATATATTTGCAATGCGAACCATGAAATGAAAAGGACCGCCACCAAATAAAATGGCTCTTAAGTAGTCACTGCTGTGCTGCTTTGTTTAAAACCAGACAAGAACTTAGACATATCTAGAAAGAGGGAATCTTAATTAAGAAAATGCCCTCTGAGGACTGGCTTTTAGGCAGGTGTGTGGGAGTATTTTCTTGAAGCATGATTGATGTGGGAGGACCCAGCCCATTCTAGGTGCCATCCCTGGGTAGGTGATTCTATAAGAAAGTTAGCTTAGCAAGCCAAAGGGAGCAAGGCAGTAAGCAGCACTCTTCCATGACCTCTGCATCGGTTCCTGCCTCCAAGTTCCTGCCTTGAATTATTGGTCTGACCTTCCCCGGGTGATGGGCTGATGATAAGCTATAGGATGGAATTCACCCTTTCCTCCCCCAAGGTGTGTTTGGTAATGGCATTTTATCACAACAGAAAGCTAACTAAAGCTTTTTTCCCCTGTGGGGCATTCAGTCAATCAAGTTTGCTTTGAACCAGTGTTATCAATGACAATTCTATGTGTGTCATATTTGTCATTTAAATTTCCCTAACAGCCATATTAAAAAATGTGAAAATAGATTTAAAAAATCAATTTAATTATATATTTAATTTAATGAATCCAAGATATTACTGTTATCCAATGTATTATACATTTAACATGTAATAACATGAACCTTTTTGCATTGTCTTATTCTAGGCCTCTAGAATCCCATGTGCTCATTTTGTACTTGAAACCTTTCGAAATCCAGGTTAGCCAATATTGAAGCAGTCGGTAACCACATGTGGCTGGCAGTTACTACCAGGGATAAGTCATCTGTAGATCTTGTTAAACTTATTATCCCTTTTTAGCTTCTCTTTTCTCCCAGAAAAAGTAACAAAGGACACTGCTCGGTCCTGAATATCCAAAGCACTTTTCATGCTTCTCAAGATAATCAAATCAAATCTATCTGTAGATTAAATATAGTGACAGCTTATCATCAAGATGAATTAGAACATTTCAAGAGTTCCACTGTACCTGAGTCATGACAAGTTTGAAGTAAATGCCCTTCTCTCTCATGAGCTCTTCATGATTTCCTTGCTCCACAATGACACCACCATCAAAACCAGCAATGACGTCAGCATTGCGCACTGTAGACAAGCGGTGAGCTATCACAATGGTGGTCCGGCCTTCTCTAGCCTGGAGAGAGAGAAACCTGGCTTTTGATTAAATTCAGTCATTTGTCTTATGTTTACTAAATGCCAGTGCTTCGACATTATAAAACCAGTAAAGCTCCAGAAAAGAGCCTGTGGTTTCAATATAACACCTATACATACATATGCATATATACACAATTAGTCACACACACAAGAAAAAAGTGGACTATTATTGCTCTTATAATTCAGACCTTTGTAAGTATAGCTCACAGACCTTATCCAGAGCGGCCTGAACCACGGCTTCGCTTTCTGTGTCCAAGGCTGACGTGGCCTCATCCAACAAAAGGATCTTGGGGTTGCGGACCAGGGCCCGGGCAATGGCGATCCTCTGTTTCTGTCCTCCACTCAGTTGCGCCCCTCTCTCACCAACCAGGGTGTCAAATTTCTATAATTAAAACAAACAAATCAGGAAAATATAGCAAAGCAGCAAACTATCTCAGTTCACGTCTCGAACTGGGAAGTAGTCATCACCTGCGCCTCACTAGAAGTACGTATATCTATCACCATTTGATAGGGCAGGGGCTGTAACTCCGAGTGAGGCTAAGGCAGTTGTTCTGCCTCACAGAAGACTCCCGGTTCCCATGAACCACATCAGCCAGAGCTCTACTCTCTGAGCCTGGGGTGACAGAGGATCAGGGACGACTCACGTGGGGCAGTTTCATGATGAAGTCATAGGCATTGGCTTCCTTGACAGCTTTCTCTATCTCATCCATGGTGACGTTTTCTCGGCCATAACGAATGTTTTCGGCAATCGTGGTGGCAAACAGCACGGGTTCCTGACTCACCACCCCAATGATTTCCCGCAGATACCTCACATTGATGGTCCTGATGTCCTGTCCGTCGATACTGACCTGGAGCAAAACGTGTGGTTTTCACACTTTAGAATCACAGAGTCAGAATGATGGGCAGCATTAACTGGTGCTGACCGCACACCCGCTCACCTCGCCCTCTATGGGGTCGTAGAGCCTCTGCAGCAGCTGGACAGTTGTGCTTTTCCCACAGCCACTGTTGC